>NW_027368581.1:0-48807 GCF_046119375.1 Phyllobates terribilis | reverse complement strand
AGACTATAGAGCTCTCTACAGTAATAGCAAAGAGAATATAGAGCTCTCTACTGTAAGAATAAGGAGATTATGGAGCTCTTTACTGCAACTATAGAGACTATAGAGCTCTCTGCTGAAAAACAAGGAGACTATGGAGCTCTCTACTATAAGCGCAAAGAGACAATAGAGCACTCTACTGTAAGAGCAAAAAGACTATAGAGTTCTCCACTGTAAGGGCAAAAAGACTTTAGAGCTCTCTACTGTAAGAGCAAAGAGACTATAGAGTTTTCTACTGTAAGAGCAAAGAGACTATAGAGCTCTCTACTGTGAGAGGAAAGAGACTATAGAGCTCTCTACTGTAAGAGGAAAGAGACTATAGAGCTCTCTACTGTAAGAGAAAAGAGACTATAGAGCTCTGCACTGTAAGAGGAAAGAGACTATAGAGCTCTCTACTATAAGAGCAAAGAGACTACAGAGCTCTCTACTGTAAGAGCAAAGAGAGTATAGAGCTCTGTACTGTAAGAGGAAAGAGACTATACAGCTCTCTACTGTAAGAGCAAAGAGACTACAGAGCTCTCTACTGTAATAGCAAAGAGAGTATAGAGCTCTGAACTGTAAGAGTAAGGAGACTATAGAGCTCTGTACTGTACGAGCAAAAAGACTGTAAAGCTCTCTACTGTAAGAGCAAAGAGACTATACAGCTCTCTACTGTAAGAGGAAAGAGACTATAGAGCTCTCCACTGTAAGATCAAAGATACTATAGAGCTCTTTACTGTAAGAACAAGGAGATTATGGAGCTCTTTACTGTAACAGCAGAGACTATAGAGCTCTCTGCTGAAAAACAAGGAGACTATGGAGCTCTCTACTATATGCGCAAAGAGACTATAGATCACTCTACTGTAAGAGCAAAGAGACTATAGATCTCTCTGCTGTAAGAGCAAAGAGACTATAGAGCACTCTACTGTAAGAGCAAAGAGACTATAGAGCTCTCTACTGTAAGAGCAAAGAGACTATAGAGCTCTCTAATGTAAGAGCAAAGAGACTATAGAGCTCTCCACTGTAAGAGCAAAAAGACTATAAAGCTCTTTACTGTAAGAGGAAAGAGACTATAGAGCTCTCTACTGTAAGAGCAAAGAGACTATATAGCTCTCTACCGTAAGAGCAAAGAGACTATAGAGCTATCTACTGTAAGAGCAAAGAGACTATAAAGCTGTCTAATGTAAGAGCAAAGGGACTATAGAGCTCTCTACTGTAAGAGAAAAGAGACTATAGAGCTATCTACTGTAAGAGCAAAGAGACTATAGAGCTCTCTACTGTACGAGCAAAGAGACTACAGAGCTCTCTACTATAAGAGCAGAGATACTATAAAGTTTTCTATTGTAAGAGCAAAGAGACTATAGAGCTCTCTACTGTAAGAGCAAAGAGACTATAAAGCTGTCTATTGTAAGAGCAAAGAAACTATAGAGCTCACTACTGTAAGAATAAGGAGATTATGGAGCTCTTTACTGCAACTATAGAGACTATAGAGCTCTGCTGAAAAACAAGGAGACTATGGAGCTCTGTACTATAAACGCAAAGAGAGTATAGAGCTCTCTACTGTAAGAGCAAAGAGACTATAAAGCTGTCTACTGTAAGAGCAAAGGGACTATAGAGCTCTCTACTGTAAGAGCAAAGAGACTATAGAGCTATCTACTGTAAGAGCAAAGAGACTATAGAGCTCTCTACTGTACGAGCAAAGAGACTACAGAGCTCTCTACTATAAGAGCAGAGATACTATAAAGTTGTCTATTGTAAGAGCAAAGAGACTATAGAGCTCTCTACTGTAAGAGGAAAGAGACTATAGAGCTGTCTACTGTAAGAGCAAAGAGACTATAGAGCTCTCTACTTTAAGAGCAAAGAGACTATAAAGCTCTCTACTGTACGAGCAAAGAGACTACAGAGCTCTCTACTATAAGAGCAGATAGACTATAAAGCTGTCTATTGTAAGAGCAAAGAGACTATAGAGCTCTCTACTGTAAGAGGAAAGAGACTATAGAGCTCTCTACTGTAAGATCGAAGAGACTATAGAGCTCTCTACTGTCAGAACAAGGAGATTATTGAGCTCTTTACTATAACAGCAGAGACTATAGAGCTCTCTGCTGAAAAACAAGGAGACTATGGAGCTCTCTACTATAAGCGCAAAGAGACTATAGAGCACTCTACTGTAAGAGCAAAAAGACTATAGAGTTCTCCACTGTAAGGGCAAAAAGACAGTAGAGCTCTCTACTGTAAGAGCAAAAAGACTATAGAGTTCTCCACTGTAAGAGCAAAGATACTATAGAGCTTTCTACTGTAAGAGAAAAGAGACTATAGAGCTCTCCACTGTAAGGGCAAAAAGACTATAGAGCTCTCTACGATAAGAGCAAAGACACTATAGAGCTCTCCACTGTAAGAACAAAGAGACTACAGAGCTCTCTACTGTAAGAGCAAAGAGACTACAGAGCTCTTTACTGTAAGAGCAAAGAGACTATAGAGCTCTCTACAGTAAGAGCAAAGAGAATATAGAGCTCTCTACTGTAAGAATAAGGAGATTATGGAGCTCTTTACTGCAACTATAGAGACTATAGAGCTCTCTGCTGAAAAACAAGGAGACTATGGAGCTCTGTACTATAAGCGCAAAGAGACTATAGAGCACTCTACTGTAAGAGCAAAAAGACTATAGAGTTCTCCACTGTAAGGGCAAAAAGACTTTAGAGCTCTTTACTGTAAGAGGAAAGAGACTATAGAGCTCTCTACTGTAAGAGCAAAGAGACTATAGAGCTCTCTACTGTAAGAGCAAAGAGACTATAGAGCTTTCTACTGTAAGAGCAAAGAGACTATAGAGCTCTCTACTGTGAGAGGAAAGAGACTATAGAGCTCCCTACTGTAAGAGGAAAGAGACTATAGAGCTCTCTACTGTAAGAGAAAAGAGACTATAGAGCTCTGCACTGTAAGAGGAAAGAGACTATAGAGCTCTCTACTATAAGAGCAAAGAGACTACAGAGCTCTCTACTGTAAGAGCAAGGAGAGGATAGAGCTCTGTACTGTAAGAGGAAAGAGACTATAGAGCTCTCTACTGTAAGAGCAAAGAGACTACAGAGCTCTCTACTGTAAGAGCAAAGAGAGTATAGAGCTCTGAAGTGTAAGAGTAAGGAGACTATAAAGCTCTCTACTGTAAGAGCAAAGAGACTATAGAGCTCTCTTCTGTACGAGCAAAAAGACTGTAAAGCTCTCTACTGTAAGAGCAAAGAGACTATAGAGCTCTCTACTGTAAGAGGAAAGAAACTATAGAGCTCTCTACTGTAAGATCAAAGATACTATAGAGCTATCTACTGTAAGAACAAGGAGATTATGGAGCTCTTTACTGTAACAGCAGAGACTATAGAGCTCTCTGCTGAAAAACAAGGAGACTATGGAGCTCTCTACTATAAGCGCAAAGAGACTATAGATCACTCTACTGTAAGAGCAAAGAGACTATAGATCTCTCTGCTGTAAGAGCAAAGAGACTATAGAGCACTCTACTGTAAGAGCAAAGAGACTATAGAGCTCTCTACTGTAAGAGCGAAGAGACTATAGAGCTCTCCACTGTAAGAGCAAAGAGACTATAGAGCTCTCTACTGTAAGAGCAAAGAGACTATAGATCTCCCTACTGTAAGAGCAAAGAGACTATAGAGCTCTCTACTGTAAGAGCAAAGAGACTATAGACCTCTCCACTGTAAGAGCAAAGAGACTATAGAGCTCTCTACTGTAAGAGCAAAGAGACTATAGAGCTCTCTACTGTAAGTGCAAAGAGACTACAGAGCTCTCTACTGTAAGAGCAAAGAGACTACAGAGCGCTCTACTGTAAGAATAAGGAGATTATTGAGCTCTTTACTGTAACTGTAGAGACTATAGAGCTCTCTGCTGAAAAACAAGGAGACTATGGAGCTCTCTACTATAAGCGCAAAGAGACTATAGAGCTCTCTACTGTAAGAGCAAAAAGACTATAGAGCTCTCTACTGTAAGAGCAAAGAGACTATAAAGCTGTCTACTGTAAGAGCAATGAGACTATAGAGCTCTCTTCTATAAGCACAAAGAGACTATAGAGCTCCCTACTGTAAGAGCAAAGAGACTATAGAGCTCTCTACTGTACGAGCAAAGAGACTACAGAGCTCTCTACTATAAGAGCAGAGATACTATAAAGCTGTCTATTGTAAGAGGAAAGAGACTATAGAGCTCTCTACTGTAAGAGCAAAGAGACTATAGAGCTCTCTACTTTTAGAGCAAAGACACTATAAAGCTCTCTACAGTACAAGCAAAGAGACTACAGAGCTGTCTACTATTAGAGCAGAGAGACTATAAAGCTGTCTATTGTAAGAGCAAAGAGACTATAGAGCTCTCTACTGTAAGAGGAAAGAGACTATAGAGCTCTCTACTATAAGATCGAAGAGACTATAGAGCTCTCTACTGTCAGAAGAAGGAGATTATTGAGCTCTTTACTGTAACAGCAGAGACTATAGAGCTCTCTGCTGAAAAACAAGGAGACTATGGAGCTCTCTACTATAAGCGCAAAGAGACCATAGAGCACTCTACTGTAAGAGCAAAAAGACTATAGAGTTCTCCACTGTAAGAGCAAAGATACTATAGAGCTTTCAACTGTAAGAGAAAAGAGACTATAGAGCTCTCCACTGTAAGGGCAAAAAGACTATAGAGCTCTCTACGATAAGAGCAAAGAGACTATAGAGCTCTCCACTGTAAGAGCAAAGAGACTACAGAGCTCTCTACTGTAAGAGCAAAGAGACTATAGAGCTCTCCACTGTAAGAGCAAAGAGACTATAGAGCTCTCCACTGTAAGAGCAAAGAGACTACAGAGCTCTCTACTGTAAGAGCAAAGAGACTACAGAGCAATTTACTGTAAGAGCAAAGAGACTATAGAGCTCTCTACAGTAAGAGCAAAGAGAATATAGAGCTCTCTACTGTAAGAATAAGGAGATAATGGAGCTCTTTACTGCAACTATAGAGACTATAGAGCTCTCTGCTGAAAAACAAGGAGACTATGGAGCTCTCTACTATAAGCGCAAAGAGACAATAGAGCACTCTACTGTAAGAGCAAAAAGACTATAGAGTTCTCCACTGTAAGGGCAAAAAGACTTTAGAGCTCTCTACTGTAAGAGCAAAGAGACTATAGAGCTCTCTACTGTAAGAGGAAAGAGACTATAGAGCTCTCTACTGTAAGAGGAAAGAGACTATAGAGCTCTCTACTGTAAGAGGAAAGAGACTATAGAGCTCTCCACTGTAAGATCAAAGATACTATAGAGCTCTTTACTGTAAGACCAAGTAGATTATGGAGCTCTTTACTGTAACAACAGAGACTATAGAGCTCTCTGCTGAAAAACAAGGAGACTATGGAGCTCTCTACTATAAGCGCAAAGAGACTATAGATCACTCTACTGTAAGAGCAAAGAGACTATAGATCTCTCTACTGTAAGAGCAAAGAGACTATAGAGCTCTCTACTGTAAGAGCAAAGAGACTATAGAGCTCTCTACTGTAAGAGCAAAGAGACTATAGAGCTCTCTACTGTAAGAGCAAAGAGACTATAGAGCACTCTACTGTAAGAGCAAAGAGACTATAGATCTCCCTACTGTACGAGCAAAGAGACTATAGAGCTCTCTACTGTAAGAGCAAAGAGACTACAGAGCTCTCTACTGTAAGAATAAGGAGATTATTGAGCTCTTCACTGTAACTGTAGAGACTATAGAGCTCTCTGCTGAAAAACAAGGAGACTATGGAGCTCTCTACTATAAGCGCAAAGAGACTATAGATCTCTCTACTGTAAGAGAAAAGAGACTATAGAGCACTCTACTGTAAGAGCAAAGAGACTATAAAGCTGTCTACTGTAAGAGCAATGAGACTATAGAGCTCCCTTCTGTAAGAGCAGAGAGACTATAGAGCACTCTACTGTAAGAGCAAAAAGACTATAAAGCTGTCTACTGTAAGAGCAATGAGACTATAGAGCTTTCTACTGTAAGAGCAAAGAGACTATAGAGCTCTCTACTGTAAGAGCAAAGAGACTATAGAGCTCTCTACTGTAAGAGCAATGAGACTATAGAGCTCTCTACTGTAAGAGCAATGAGACTATAGAGCTCTCTACTGTAAGAGCAAAGAGACTATAGAGCTCTCTGCTGAATAACAATGAGCCTATGGAGCTCTCTACTATAAGTGCAAAGAGACTATAGAGCTCTCTACAGTAAGAGCAAAGAGACTATAGAGCTCTTTACTGTAAGAATAAGGAGATTATGGAGCTCTTTACTGTAACTGTAGAGACTATAGAGCTCTCTGCTGAAAAACAAGGAGACTGTGGAGCTCTCTATTATAAGCGCAAAGAGACTATAGAGCTCTCTACTGTAAGGGCAAAGAGACTATAGAGCTCTCTACTATAAGAGGAAAGAGACTATAGAGCTCTCTACTGTAAGAGCAAAGAGACTATAGAGCTCTCTACTGTAAGAGGAAAGAGACTACAGAGCTCTCCACTGTAAGAGCAAAGAGACTATAAAGCTGTCTATTGTAAGAGCAAAGAGACTCTAGAGCTCTCTACTGTAAGAGCAAAGAGACTATAGAGCTATCTACTGTAAGAGGAAAGAGACTACAGAGCTCTCTACTGTAAGAACAAAGAGACTATAGAGCTATCTACTGTAAGAGGAAAGAGACTATAGAGCTCTCTACTGTAAGAGGAAAGAGACTATAGAGCTATCCACTGTAAGAGCAAAGAGACTATAGAGCTCTCTACTGTAAGAGCAAAGAGACTATAGAGCGCTCTACTGTAAGACCAAAGAGACTATAGAGCTCTCTACTGTAAGAGCAAAGAGACTATAGAGCTCTCCACTGTAAGAGCAAAAAGACTATAAAGCTCTTTACTGTAAGAGCAAAGAGACTATAGAGCTCTCTACTGTAAGAGCAAAGAGACTATAGAGCTCTCCAGTGTAAGAGCAAAAAGACTATAAAGCTCTTTACTGTAAGAGCAAAGAGACTATAGAGCTCTCTACTGTGAGAGCAATGAGACTATAGAGCTCTTTACCGTAAGAGCAAAGAGACTATAGAGCTCTCCACTGTAAGAGCAAAAAGACTATAAAGCTCTTTATTGTAAGAGCAAAGAGACTATACAGCTCTCTACTGTAAGAGCAATGAGACTATAGAGCTCTTTCCTGTAAGAGGAAAGAGACTATAGAGCTCTCTACTGTAAGAGAAATGAGACTATAGAGCTCTTTACTGTAAGAGGAAAGAGACTATAGAGCTCTCTACTGTAAGAGCAAAGAGACTATAGAGCTCTCTACTGTAAGAGCAAAGAGACTATAGAGCTCTCCACTGTAAGAGGAAAGAGACTATAGAGCCATCTACTGTAAGAGGAAAGAGACTATAGAGCTCTCTATTGTAAGAGCAAAGAGACTATAGAGCTCTCTACTGTAAGAGCAAAGAGACTTTAGAGCTCTCTACTGTAAGAGCAAAGAGACTATAGAGCTCTCTACTGTAAGGGCAAAGAGACTATAGAGCTCTCCACTGTAAGAGCAAAGAGACTATAGAGCTCTCTACAGTAAGTGTAAATGTAGCGCCCTGAGGATTCGGCTGCTACAGGGGTATTGCACCTCAACCAGAGGTGTGATATTCCACTCCCGGGTAAGGATGGAGTGTGGAACTGAGCTCGGTAGGCTGCATGCACTACACACATTCCATTTCCGGGGAACAGACCAACGGTACTCCCACTTAGAAATGTGCAGGTACGACCGAGTCTGTTCCTGGCTGGAGTGGGAGGGGGGTGGTACATCCCAAGTAGTGTAGGGGCAGATAGGGGGAGCAGCCTGGGTAAAGATAGGAGCTCATTGGGTGCTGGTCACCTGAGCTCACACATAGAGGGAGTATTTAAGGTGGGCACCATCAAAGATCAGGGTCAGTCTGCTGTAGAGGAGGAGTGAGTCAGCCTTTTGCAAAGAGTCTGTTGGAGAGCAGAAGAGCAGAGCAGAGAAGCCTGAGCCAGAGTGAGAGAGGAGAAGAAAGAGAGACCCAGAGGGGGTAAACAGAAGAGACTCTAAGAACCCAAATTCTATCCCCGGGTGAAGAGTCGGCAGTAGGGTACCGGAGCCCAAACTGGTGGGGGCAAAAGCACACCCTAGCCAGAGACCGGAGGCCGTGGGCAGCGTCTGCCACGGCCACCCACCACATCCACCCCGAAGGCAGACCACGTGGAGGGTCAGGGAACCCAAGGCCAAGGGTCTCCCAACAGAAGGCCCGAGGGAGCTGGACCTAGGTGGATCACTAGTGGGGACGGCCAGAGGAAAGGACAGAAGGAGAGCTCAGGGTCACGCTCCGGACTTGCTTGGGGGTTGGCTGGATCCAGGACCTGGTGGACGCAGCACGGCTCGGGTGGTCACTTGAAGCTGGAGTGACCGGAACATCAGCAGTGAGTAAATACCCTAAACTGCACAACCCGACTCGGTCTTCATTTTACATCTACGCTGCACCACTACAACCCCCATCCTCTGCACCTGACCCCCTGAGGCTATACCCCACCCGTTGGGGGTTATACCATCAAAAGCTGCACCAACACCATCAGCCTCAGCGGACCCTGCTGCAGCGGCGGCCATAGTGACCGCAATACAACGGGTGGCGTAGTCGACATTAAGAACTTAATAACATCTGTAGGACTGCCACATACAACTGAGTTTGACACCCTGGGCACGGACCGGGTCACAGCCACTCGGAAGACTACAACCCCCATCTGATCCGGCTCCGGGTATTCCCCTAAAGAATATGGCCCAGGGGGCGCGTCACAAAGAGACTACAGAGCTCTCTACTGTAAGAGCAAAGAGACTACAGAGCTCTCTACTGTAAGAATAAGGAGATTTTTGAGCTCTTTACTGTAACTGTAGAGACTATAGAGCTCTCTGCTGAAAAACAAGGAGACTATGGAGCTCTCTACTATAAGCGCACAGAGATTATAGAGCTCTCTACTGTAAGAGCAAAAAGACTATAGAGCTCTCTACTGTAAGAGCAAAAAGACTATAGAGCTCTCTACTGTAAGAGCAAAGAGACTATAAAGCTGTCTACTGTAAGAGCAATGAGACTATAGAGCTCTCTTCTATAAGCACAAAGAGACTATAGAGCTCTCTACTGTAAGAGCAAAGAGACTATAGAGCTCTCTACTGTAAGAGCAAAGAGACTACAGAGCTCTCTACTATAAGAGCAGAGATACTATAAAGCTGTCTATTGTAAGAGCAAAGAGACTATAGAGCTCTCTACTGTAAGAGGAAAGAGACTATAGAGCTCTCTAATGTAAGAGCAAAGAGACTATAGAGCTCTCTACTTTAAGAGCAAAGACACTATAAAGCTCTCTACTGTACGAGCAAAGAGACTACAGAGCTCTCTACTATAAGAGCAGAGAGACTATAAAGCTGTCTATTTTAAGAGCAAAGAGACTATAGAGCTCTCTACTGTAAGACGAAAGAGACTATAGAGCTCTCTACTGTAAGATCGAAGAGACTATAGAGCTCTCTACTGTCAGAACAAGGAGATTATTGAGCTCCTTACTGTAACAGCAGAGACTATAGAGCTCTCTGCTGAAAAACAAGGAGACTATGGAGCTCTCTACTATAAGCGCAAAGAGACTATAGAGCTCTCTACTGTAAGAGCAAAAAGACTATAGAGTTCTCCACTGTAAGAGCAAAGATACTATAGAGCTTTGTACTGTAAGAGAAAAGAGACTATAGAGCTCTCTACGATAAGAGCAAAGAGACTATAGAGCTCTCCACTGTAAGAGCAAATAGACTACAGAGTTCTCTACTGTAAGAGCAAAGAGACTATAGAGCTCTTTACTGTAAGAGCTAAGAGACTATAGAGCTCTCTAAAGTAAGAGCAAAGAGAATATAGAGCTCTCTACAGTAAGAATAAGGAGATTATGGAGCTCTTTACTGCAACTATAGAGACTATAGAGCTCTCTGCTGAAAAACAAGGTGACTATAGACCTCTCTACTATAAGCGCTAAGAGACACTAGAGCACTCTACTGTGAGAGCAAAAAGACTATAGAGTTTTCCACTGTAAGGGCAAAAAGACTTTAGAGCTCTCTACTGTAAGAGCAAAGAGACTATAGAGCTTTCCACTGTAAGAGCAAAGAGACTATAGACCTCTCTACTGTGAGAGGAAAGAGACTATAGAGCTCTCTACTGTAAGAGGAAAGAGAATATAGAGCTCTCTACTGTAAGAGAAAAGAGACTATAGAGCTCTGCACTGTAAGAGGAAAGAGACTATAGAGCTCTCTACTATAAGAGCAAAGAGACTACAGAGCTCTCTACTGTAAGAGCAAAGAGAGTATAGAGCTCTGAACTGTAAGAGTAAGGAGACTATAAAGCTCTCTACTGTAAGAGCAAAGAGACTATAGAGCTCTCTACTGTACGAGCAAAAAGACTGTAAAGCTCTCTACTGTAAGAGCAAAGAGACTATAGAGCTCTCTACTGTACGAGCAAAAAGACTGTAAAGCTCTCTACTGTAAGAGCAAAGAGACTATAGAGCTCTCTACTGTAAGAGGAAAGAGACTATAGAGCTCTCTACTGTAAGATCAAAGATACTATAGAGCTCTCTACTGTAAGAATACGGAGATTATGGAGCTCTTTACTGTAACAGCAGAGACTACAGAGCTCTTTACTGTAAGAATAAGGAGATTATGGAGCTCTTTACTGTAACAGCAGAGACTATAGAGCTCTCTGCTGAAAAACAAGGAGACTATGGAGCTCCCTACTATAAGCGCAAAGAGACTATAGAGCACTCTACTGTAAGAGCAAAAAGACTATAGAGCTCTCTACTGTAAGAGGAAAGAGACTATAGAGCTCTCTACTGTAAGATCAAAGATACTATAGAGCTCTCTACTGTAAGAATAAGGAGATTATGGAGCTCTCCACTGTAAGAGCAAAGAGACTATAGAGCTGTCTACTGTAAGAGCAAAGAGACTATAGAGCTCTCTACTGTAAGAGCAAAGAGACTATAGAGCTCTCCACTGTAAGAGCAAAGAGACTATAGAGCTCTCTACTGTAAGAGCAAAGAGACTATAGATCTCCCTACTGTAAGAGCAAAGAGACTATAGAGCTCTCCACTGTAAGAGCAAAGAGACTATAGAGCTCTTTACTGTAAGAGCAAAGAGACTATAGAGCTATCTACTGTAAGTGCAATGAGACTACTTAGCTCTCTACTGTAAGAGCAAAGAGACTACAGAGCGCTCTACTGTAAGAATAAGGAGATTATTGAGCTCTTTACTGTAACTGTAGAGACAATAGAGCTCTCTGCTGAAAAACAAGGAGACTATGGAGCTCTCTACTATAAGCGCAAAGAGACTATAGAGCTCTCTACTGTAAGAGCAAAAAGACTTTAGAGCTCTCTACTGTAAGAGCAAAGAGACTATAGAGCTTTCCACTGTAAGAGCAAAGAGACTATAGACCTCTCTACTGTGAGAGGAAAGAGACTATAGAGCTCTCTACTGTAAGAGGAAAGAGAATATAGAGCTCTCTACTGTAAGAGAAAAGAGACTATAGAGCTCTGCACTGTAAGAGGAAAGAGACTATAGAGCTCTCTACTATAAGAGCAAAGAGACTACAGAGCTCTCTACTGTAAGAGCAAAGAGAGTATAGAGCTCTGAACTGTAAGAGTAAGGAGACTATAAAGCTCTCTACTGTAAGAGCAAAGAGACTATAGAGCTCTCTACTGTACGAGCAAAAAGACTGTAAAGCTCTCTACTGTAAGAGCAAAGAGACTATAGAGCTCTCTACTGTACGAGCAAAAAGACTGTAAAGCTCTCTACTGTAAGAGCAAAGAGACTATAGAGCTCTCTACTGTAAGAGGAAAGAGACTATAGAGCTCTCTACTGTAAGATCAAAGATACTATAGAGCTCTCTACTGTAAGAATACGGAGATTATGGAGCTCTTTACTGTAACAGCAGAGACTACAGAGCTCTTTACTGTAAGAATAAGGAGATTATGGAGCTCTTTACTGTAACAGCAGAGACTATAGAGCTCTCTGCTGAAAAACAAGGAGACTATGGAGCTCCCTACTATAAGCGCAAAGAGACTATAGAGCACTCTACTGTAAGAGCAAAAAGACTATAGAGCTCTCTACTGTAAGAGGAAAGAGACTATAGAGCTCTCTACTGTAAGATCAAAGATACTATAGAGCTCTCTACTGTAAGAATAAGGAGATTATGGAGCTCTCCACTGTAAGAGCAAAGAGACTATAGAGCTGTCTACTGTAAGAGCAAAGAGACTATAGAGCTCTCTACTGTAAGAGCAAAGAGACTATAGAGCTCTCCACTGTAAGAGCAAAGAGACTATAGAGCTCTCTACTGTAAGAGCAAAGAGACTATAGATCTCCCTACTGTAAGAGCAAAGAGACTATAGAGCTCTCCACTGTAAGAGCAAAGAGACTATAGAGCTCTCTACTGTAAGAGCAAAGAGACTATAGAGCTATCTACTGTAAGTGCAATGAGACTACACAGCTCTCTACTGTAAGAGCAAAGAGACTACAGAGCGCTCTACTGTAAGAATAAGGAGATTATTGAGCTCTTTACTGTAACTGTAGAGACAATAGAGCTCTCTGCTGAAAAACAAGGAGACTATGGAGCTCTCTACTATAAGCGCAAAGAGACTATAGAGCTCTCTACTGTAAGAGCAAAAAGACTATAGAGCTCTCTACTGTAAGAGCAAAGAGACTATAAAGCTGTCTACTGTAAGAGCAATGAGACTATAGAGCTCTCTTCTATAAGCACAAAGAGACTATAGAGCTCTCTACTGTAAGAGCAAAGAGACTATAGAGCTCTCTACTGTACGAGCAAAGAGACTACAGAGCTCTCTAATATAAGAGCAGAGATACTATAAAGCTGTCTATTGTAAGAGCAAAGAGACTATAGAGCTCTCTATTGTAAGAGGAAAGAGACTATAGAGCTCTCTACTGTAAGAGCAAAGAGACTATAGAGCTCTCTACTTTAAGAGCAAAGACACTATAAAGCTCTCTACTGTACAAGCAAAGAGACTACAGAGCTCTCTACTATAAGAGCAGAGAGACTATAAAGCTGTCTATTGTAAGAGCAAAGAAACTATAGAGCTCTCTACTGTAAGAGGAAAGAGACTATAGAGCTCTCTACTGTCAGAACAAGGAGATTATTGAGCTCTTTACTGTAACAGCAGAGACTATAGAGCTCTCTGCTGAAAAACAAGGAGACTATGGAGCTCTCTACTATAAGCGCAAAGAGACTATAGAGCACTCTACTGTAAGAGCAAAAAGACTATAGAGTTCTCCACTGTAAGAGCAAAGATACTATAGAGCTCTCTACTGTAAGAGAAAAGAGACTATAGAGCTCTCCACTGTAAAGGCAAAAAGACTATAGAGCTCTCCACTGTAAGAGCAAAGAGACTACAGAGCTCTCTACTGTAAGAGCAAAGAGACTACAGAGCTCTTTACTGTAAGAGTAAAGAGACTATAGAGCTCTCTACAGTAAGAGCAAAGAGAATATAGAGCTCTCTACTGTAAGAATAAGGAGATTATGGAGCTCTTTACTGCAACTATAGAGACTATAGAGCTCTCTGCTGAAAAACAAGGAGACTATGGAGCTCTCTACTATAAGCGCAAAGAGACAATAGAGCACTCTACTGTAAGAGCAAAAAGACTATAAAGTTCTCCACTGTAAGGGCAAAAAGACTTTAGAGCTCTCTACTGTAAGAGCAAAGAAACTATAGAGCTCTCTACTGTAAGAGGAAAGAGACTATAGAGCTCTCTACTGTAAGAGGAAAGAGACTATAGAGCTCTCTACTGTAAGAGAAAAGAGACTATAGAGCTCTCTACTGTAAGAGGAAAGAGACTATAGAGCTCTGCACTGTAAGAGGAAAGAGACTATAGAGCTCTCTACTATAAGACCAAAGAGACTACAGAGCTCTCTACTGTAAGAGCAAAGAGAGTATGGAGCTCTGTACTGTAAGAGGAAAGATACTATAGAGCTCTCTACTGTAAGAGCAAAGAGACTACAGAGCTCTCTACTGTAAGAGCAAAGAGAGTATAGAGCTCTCTACTGTAAGAGCAAAGAGACTACAGAGCTCTCTACTGTAAGAGGAAAGAGACTATAGAGCTCTTTACTGTAACATCAAAGATACTATAGAGCTCTCTACTGTAAGAGCAAAGATACTATAGAGCTCTTTACTGTAAGAACAAGGAGATTATGGAGCTCTTTACTGTAACAACAGAGACTATAGAGCTCTCTGCTGAAAAACAAGGAGAATATGGAGCTCTCTACTATAAGCGCAAAGAGACTATAGATCACTCTACTGTAATAGCAAAGAGACTATAGGTCTCTCTACTGTAAGAGCAAAGAGACTATAGAGCTATCTACTGTAAGAGGAAATAGACTATAGAGCTATCCACTGTAAGAGCAAAGAGACTATAGAGCTCTCTACTGTAAGAGCAAAGAGACTATAGAGCTCTCTACTGTAAGAGCAAAGAGACTATAGAGCTCTCTACTGTAAGAGGAAAGAGACTATAGAGCTCTCTACTGTAAGAGCAAAGAGACTATATAGCTCTCTACCGTAAGAGCAAAGAGACTATAGAGCTCTCCACTGTAAGAGCAAAGAGACTATAGAGCTATCTACTGTAAGAGCAATGAGACTAAAGAGCTCTTTACTGTAAGAGGAAAGAGACTATAGAGCTCTCTACTGTAAGAGCAACGAGACTATAGAGCTCTCTACTGTTAGAGCAATGAGATTATAGAGCTCTTTACTGTAAGAGGAAAGAGACTATAGAGCTCTCTACTGTAAGAGCAAAGAGACTATAGAGCTCTCTACTGTAAGAGCAATGAGACTCTAGAGCTCTTTACTGTAAGAGGAAAGAGACTATAGAGCTCTCTACTGTAAGAGCAAAGAGACTATAGAGCTCTCTACTGTAAGAGCAAAGAGACTATAGAGCTATCTACTGTAAGAGGAAAGAGACTATAGAGCTCTCTATTGTAAGAGCAAAGAGACTATAGAGCTCTCTACTG
This sequence comes from Phyllobates terribilis, assembly GCF_046119375.1. Taxonomy (NCBI): domain Eukaryota; kingdom Metazoa; phylum Chordata; class Amphibia; order Anura; family Dendrobatidae; genus Phyllobates; species Phyllobates terribilis. Next base: position 33,776 of record NW_027368581.1, on the reverse strand, counting down.
TAAGAGCAAAGAGACTATAGAGCTCTCTACTGTAAGAGGAAAGAGACTATAAAGCTCTCCACTGTAAGAGCAAAGAGACTATAGAGCTATCTACTGTAAGAGCAAAGAGACTATAGAGCTCTCTACTGTAAGTGCAAAGAGACTACAGAGCTCTCTACTGTAAGAGCAAAGAGACTACACAGCTCTCTACTGTAAGAATAAGGAGATTATTGAGCTCTTTACTGTAACTGTAGAGACTATAGAGCTCTCTGCTGAAAAACAAGGAGACTATGGAGCTCTCTACTATAAGCGCAAAGAGACTATAGAGCTCTCTACTGTAAGAGCAAAAAGACTATAGAGCTCTCTACTGTAAGAGCAAAAAGACTATAGAGCTCTCTACTGTAAGAGCAAAGAGACTATAAAGCTGTCTACTGTAAGAGCAATGAGACTATAGAGCTCCCTTCTGTAAGAGCAAAGAGACCATAGAGCACTCTACAGTATGAGCAAAGAGACTATAGAGCTCCCTACTGTAAGAGCAAAGAGACTTTAAAGCTGTCTACTGTAAGAGCAATGAGACTATAGAGCTCTCTTCTATAAGCACAAAGAGACTATAGAGCTCTCTACTGTACGAGCAAAGAGACTACAGAGCTCTCTACTATAAGAGCAGAGATACTATAAAGCTGTCTATTGTAAGAGCAAAGAGACTATAGAGCTCTCTACTGTAAGAGGAAAGAGACTATAGAGCTCTCTACTGTAAGAGCAAAGAGACTATAGAGCTCTCTACTTTAAGAGCAAAGACACTATAAAGCTCTCTACTGTACGAGCAAAGAGACTACAGAGCTCTCTACTATAAGAGCAGAGAGACTATAAAGCTGTCTATTGTAAGAGCAAAAAGACTATAGAGCTCTGTACTGAAAGACGAAAGAGACTATAGAGCTCTCTACTGTAACATCGAAGAGACTATAGAGCTCTCTACTGTCAGAACAAGGAGATTATTGAGCTCTTTACTGTAACAGCAGAGACTATAGAGCTCTCAGCTGAAAAACAAGGAGACTATGGAGATCTCTACTATAAGCGCAAAGAGACTATAGAGCTCTCTACTGTAAGAGCAAAGAGACTATAGAGCTTTCTACTGTAAGAGAAAAGAGACTATAGAGCTCTCCACTGTAAGGGCAAAAAGACTATAGAGCTCTCTACGATAAGAGCAAAGAGACTATAGAGCTCTCTACTGTAAGAGGAAAGAGACTATATAGCTCTCTACTGTAAGAGAAAAGAGACTATAGAGCACTCTACTGTAAGAGGAAAGAGACTATAGAGCTCTGCACTGTAAGAGGAAAGAGACTATAGAGCTCTCTACTGTAAGAGCAAAGAGACTACAGAGCTCTCTACTGTAAGAGCAAAGATAGTATGGAGCTCTGTACTGTAAGAGGAAAGAGACTATAGAGCTCTCTACTGTAAGAGCAAAGAGACTACAGAGCTCTCTACTTTAAGAGCAAAGAGAGTATAGAGCTCTCTACTGTAAGAGCAAAGAGACTATAGAGCTCTCTACTGTAAGAGGAAAGAGACTATAGAGCTCTCCACTGTAAGATTAAAGATACTATAGAGCTCTTTACTGTAAGACCAAGGAGATTATGGAGCTCTTTACTGTAACAGCAGAGACTATAGAGCTCTCTGCTGAAAAACAAGGAGACTATGGAGCTCTCTACTATAAGCGCAAAGAGACTATAGATCACTCTACTGTAAGAGCAAAGAGACTATAGATCTCTCTACTGTAAGAGCAAAGAGACTATAGAGCTCTCTACTGCAAGAGCAGAGAGAATATAGATCTCCCTACTGTACGAGCAAAGAGACTATAGAGTTCTCTACTGTAAGAGCAAAGAGACTACAGACCTCTCTACTGTAAGAATAAGGAGATTATTGAGCTCTTTACTGTAACTGTAGAGACTATAGAGCTCTCTGCTGAAAAACAAGGAGACTATGGAGCTCTCTACTATAAGCGCAAAGAGACTATAGAGCTCTCTACTGTAAGAGCAAAGAGACTATAGAGCTCTCTACTGTAAGAGCAAAAAGACTATATAGCTCTCTACTGTAAGAGCAAAGAGACTATAAAGCTGTCTACTGTAAGAGCAATGAGACTATAGAGCTCTCTAATGTAAGAGCAATGAGACTATAGAGCTTTCTACTGTAAGAGCAAAGAGACTATAGAGCTCTCTACTGTAAGAGCAAAGAGACTATAGAGCTCTCTACTGTAAGAGCAAAGAGACTATAAAGCTGTCTACTGTAAGAGCAATGAGACTATAGAGCTCTCTACTATAAGCGCAAAGAGACTATAGAGCTCTCTACTGTAAGAGCAAAGAGACTATAGAGCTCTATACTGAAAGAGCAAAACGACTATAGAGCTCTCTACTGTAAGAGCAAAGAGACGATAGAGCTCTCTACTGTAAGAGCAAAGAGACTATAAAGCTGTCTACTGTAAGAGCAAAGAGACTATAGACCTCTCTACTGTAAGAGCAAAGAGACTATAGAGCTCTCTACTGTAAGAGCAAAGAGACTATAGAGCTCTCTACTGTAAGAGCAAAGAGACTATAAAGCTGTCTACTGTAAGAGCAATGAGACTATAGAGCTCTCTACTATAAGAGGAAAGAGACTATAGAGCTCTCTACTGTAAGAGCAATGAGACTATAGAGCTCTCCACTGTAAGAGGAAAGAGACTATAGAGTTCTCTGCAGTAAGAGCAAAGAGACTATAGAGCTCTCTACTGTAAGAGCAAAGAGACTATAGAGCTCTCTACTGTAAGAGCAAAGAGACTATAGAGCTCTCTACAGCAAGAGCAAAGAGACTATAGGGCTCTCTACTGTAAGAATAAGGAGATTGTGGAGCTCTTTACTGTAACTGTAGAGACTATAGAGCTCTCTGCTGAATAACAATGAGTCTATGGAGCTCTCTACTATAAGCGCAAAGAGACTATAGAGCTCTCTACAGTAAGAGCAAAGAGACTACAGAGCTCTCCACTGTAAGAGCAAAGAGACTATAAAGCTGTCTATTGTAAGAGCAAAGAGACTCTAGAGCTATCTACTGTAAGAGCAAAGAGACTATAGAGCTATCTACTGTAAGAGGAAAGAGACTACAGAGCTCTCCACTGTAAGAGCAAAGAGACTATAAAGCTGTCTATTGTAAGACCAAAGAGACTCTAGAGCTCTCTAATGTAAGAACAAAGAGACTATAGAGCTATCTACTGTAAGAGGAAAGAGACTATAGAGCACTCTACTGTAAGAGAAAAAAGACTATAGAGCTCTCTACTGTAAGAGCAAAGAGACTATAGAGCTCTCCACTGTAAGAGCAAAGAGACTATAGAGCTCTCTACTGTAAGAGCAAAGAGACTATAGAGCTCTCCACTGTAAGAGCAAAGAGACTATAGAGCTCTCCACTGTAAGAGCAAAGAGACTATAGAGCTCTCTACTGTAAGAGCAAAGAGACTATAGAGCTCTCCACTGTAAGAGCAAAGAGACTATAGAGCTCTCCACTGTAAGAGCAAAGAGACTATAGAGCTCTCCACTGTAAGAGCAAAGAGACTATAGAGCTCTCCACTGTAAGAGCAAAGAGACTATAGAGCTCTCTACTGTAGGAGCAAAGAGACTATAGAGCTCTCCACTATAAGAGCAAAGAGACTATAGAGCTCTCTACTGTAAGAGCAAAGAGACTATAGAGCTCGCTACTGTAAGAGCAAAGAGACTATAGAGCTCTCCACTGTAAGAGCAAAAAGACTATAAAGCTCTTTATTGTAAGAGCAAAGAGACTATAGAGCTCTCTACTGTAAGAGCAATGAGACTATAGAGCTCTTTATTGTAAGAGGAAAGAGACTATAGAGCTCGCTACTGTAAGAGCAATGAGACTATAGAGCTCTTTACTGTAAGAGGAAAAAGACTATAGAGCTCTCTACTGTAAGAGGAAAGAGACTATAGAGCTATCTACTGTAAGAGCAAAGAGACTATAGAGCTCTCCACTGTAAGAGCAAAGAGAATATAGAGCTCTCTACTGTAAGAGCAAAGAGACTATAGAGCTCTCCACTGTAAGAGGAAAGAGACTATAGAGCTCTCTACTGTAAGAGCAAAGAGACTATAGAGCTCTCTACTGTAAGAGCATAGAGACTGTAGAGCTCTCTACTGTAAGAGCCAAAAGACTATAAAGCTCTTTACTGTAAGAGGAAAGAGACTATAGAGCTCTCTACTGTAAGAGCCAAAAGACTATAGAGCTCTCTACTGTAAGAGGAAAGAGACTATAGAGCTCTCTATTGTAAAAGCAAAGAGACTATAGAGCTCTCTACTGTAACAGCAAAGAGACTATAGAGCTCTCTACTGTAAGAGGAAAGAGACTATAAAGCTATCTACTGTAAGGGCAAAGAGACTATAGAGCTATCTACTGTAAGAGCAAAGAGACTATAGAGCTCTCTACTGTAAGAGCATAGAGACTGTAGAGCTCTCTACTGTAAGAGCCAAAAGACTATAAAGCTCTTTACTGTAAGAGGAAAGAGACTATAGAGCACTCTATACTGTAAGAGCAAAGAGAGTATAGAGCTCTCTACTGTAAGAGCGAAGAGACTATAGAGCTCTCTGCTGTAAGAGCCAAAAGACTATAAAGCTCTTTACTGTAAGAGGAAAGAGACTATAGAGCACTCTATACTGTAAGAGTAAAGAGAGTATAGAGCTCTCTACTGTAAGAGCAAAAAGACTATAAAGCTCTTTACTGTAAGAGGAAAGAGACTATAGAGCTCTCTACTGTAAGAGAAAAGAGACTATAGAGCTCTCTACTGTAAGAGAAGAGGAAAGAGACTATAGAGCTCTCTACTGTAAGAGCAAAGAGACTATAGAGCTCTCTACTGTAAGAGCAAAAAGACTATGAAGCTCTTTACTGTAAGAGCAAAAAGACTATAAAGCTCTTTACTGTAAGAGGAAAGAGACTATAGAGCTCTCTACTGTAAGAGCAAAGAGACTATAGAGCTCTCTACTGTAAGAGAAGAGGAAAGAGACTATACAGCTCTCTATTGTAAGAGCAAAGAGACTATAGAGCTCTCTACTGTAAGAGCAAAAAGACTATAAAGCTCTTTACTGTAAGAGCAAAAAGACTATAAAGCTCTTTACTGTAAGAGGAAAGAGACTATAGAGCTCTCTACTGTAAGAGCAAAGAGACTATAGAGCTCTCTACTGTAAGAGGAAAGAGACTATAAAGCTATCTACTGTAAGGGCAAAGAGACTATAGAGCTCTCTACTGTAAGAGCAAAGAGACTATAGAGCTATCTACTGTAAGAACTTAGAGACTATAGATCTCTCTCCTGTAAGAGCCAAAAGACTATAAAGCTCTTTACTGTAAGAGGAAAGAGACTATAGAGCACTCTATACTGTAAGAGCAAAGAGAGTATAGAGCTCTCTACTGTAAGAGCAAAGAGACTATAGAGCTCTCTACTGTAAGAGCCAAAAGACTATAAAGCTCTTTACTGTAAGAGGAAAGAGAGTATAGAGCACTCTATACTGTAAGAGCAAAGAGAGTATAGAGCTCTCTACTGTAAGAGCAAAAAGACCATAAAGCTCTTTACTGTAAGAGGAAAGAGACTATAGAGCTCTCTACTGTAAGAGAAAAGAGACTATAGAGCTCTCTACTGTAAGAGAAGAGGAAAGAGACTATAGAGCTCTCTACTGTAAGAGCAAAGAGACTACAGAGCTCTCTACTGTAAGAGCAAAAAGACTATAAAGCTCTTTACTGTAAGAGGAAAGAGACTATAGAGCTATCTACTGTAAGAGCAAAGAGACTATAGAGCTGTCTACTGTACGAGCAAAGAGACTACAGAGCTCTCTACCTTAAGAGCAAAGAGAGTATAAAGCTGTCTACTGTAAGAGCAAAGAGACTATACAGCTCTCCACTGTAAGAACAAGGAGACTATGGAGCTCTCTACTATGACCGCAAAGAGACTATAGAGCACTCTACTGTAAGAGCAAAAATACTATAGAGCTCTCTACTGTAAGGGCAAAAAGACTATAGAGCTCTCTACTGTAAGAGCAGAGACACTATAGAGCTCTCTACTGTAAGAGCAAAGAGACTATTGAGCTCTCCACTGTAAGAGCAAAGAGACTATAGAGCTCTCTACTGTAAGAGCAAAGAGACTATAGAGCTCTCTACTGTTAGAGCAAAGCGAATATAGATCTCTCTACTGTAAGATCAAGGAGATTATGGAGCTGTTTACTGTAACAGCAGAGACTATAGAGCTCTCTGCTGAAAAACAAGGAGACTATGGAGCTCTCTACTATAAGCGCAAAGAGAGTATAGAGCACTCTACTGTAAGAGCAAAGAGTCTATAGAGCTCTCCACTGTAAGGGCAAAGAGACTATAGAGCTCTCTACTGTAAGAGGAAAGAGACTATAGAGCTCTCTACTGTAACAGCAAAGAGACTATAGAGCTCTCTACTGTAAGAGAAGAGGAAAAAGACTATAGAGCTCTCTACTGTAAGAGCAAAGAGACTATAGAGCTCTCTACTGTAAAAGCAAAGAGACTATAGAGCTCTCTACTGTAAGAGCAAAGAGTCTATAGAGCTCTCTACTGTAAGAGCAAAGAGACTACAGAGCTCTCTACTGTAAGAGCAGAGAGACTACAGAGCTCTCTATTGTAAGAGCAAAGAGTCTATAGAGCTCTCTACTGTAAGAGCAAAGAGACTATAGAGCTGTCTACTGTACGAGCAAAGAGACTACAGAGCTCTCTACTGCAAGAGCAGCGACTATAGAGCTCTCTATTGTAAGAGCAAAGAGACTATAGAGCTCTCTACTGTACGAGCAAAGAGACTACAGAGCTCTCTACTGTAAGAGCAAAAATACTATAGAGCTCTCTACTGTAAGAGCAAAGAGACTATAAAGCTCTCTACTGTAAGAGCAAAGAGACTATAGAGCTCTCTACTGTAAGAGGAAAGAGACTATAGAGCTCTCTACTGTAAGAGCAAAGAGACTATAGAGCTATCTACTGTAAGAACAAGGAGATTATGGAGCTGTTTACTGTAACAGCAGAGACTATAAAGCTCTCTGCTGAAAAACAAGGAGACTATGGAGCTCTCTACTATAAGCGAAGAGACTATAGAGCTTTCTACTGTAAGAGCTAAGAGACTATAGAGCTCTTTACTGTAAGAGGAAAGAGACTATAGAGCTCTTTACTTTAAGAGCAAAGAGACTATAGAGCTCTTTACTGTAAGAGCAAAAAGACTATAGAGCTCTCTACTGTAAGAGCAAAAAGACTATAGAGCTCTCTACTGTAAGAGCAAAGAGACTATAAAGCTGTCTACTGTAAGAGCAATGAGACTATAGAGCTCCCTTCTGTAAGAGCAAAGAGACCATAGAGCACTCTAAAGTAAGAGCAAAGAGACTATAGAGCTCCCTACTGTAAGAGCAAAGAGACTTTAAAGCTGTCTACTGTAAGAGCAATGAGACTATAGAGCTCTCTTCTATAAGCACAAAGAGACTATAGAGCTCTCTACTGTACGAGCAAAGAGACTACAGAGCTCTCTACTATAAGAGCAGAGATACTATAAAGCTGTCTATTGTAAGAGCAAAGAGACTATAGAGCTCTCTACTGTAAGAGGAAAGAGACTATAGAGCTCTCTACTGTAAGAGCAAAGAGACTATAGAGCTCTCTACTTTAAGAGCAAAGACACTATAAAGCTCTCTACTGTACGAGCAAAGAGACTACAGAGCTCTCTACTATAAGAGCAGAGAGACTATAAAGCTGTCTATTGTAAGAGCAAAGAGACTATAGAGCTCTCTACTGAAAGACGAAAGAGACTATAGAGCTCTCTACTGTAAGATCGAAGAGACTATAGAGCTCTCTACTGTCAGAAGAAGGAGATTATTGAGCTCTTTACTGTAACAGCAGAGACTATAGAGCTCTCTGCTGAAAAACAAGGAGACTATGGAGATCTCTACTATAAGCGCAAAGAGAATATAGAGCTCTCTACTGTAAGAGCAAAGATACTATAGAGCTTTCTACTGTAAGAGAAAAGAGACTATAGAGCTCTCCACTGTAAGGGCAAAAAGACTATAGAGCTCTATATGATAAGAGCAAAGAGACTATAGAGCTCTCCACTGTAAGAGCAAAGAGACTATAGAGCTCTTTACTGTAAGAGCAAAGAGACTATAGAGCTCTCTACAGTAAGAGCAAAGAGAATATAGAGCTTTCTACTGTAAGAATAAGGAGATTATGGAGCTCTTTACTGCAACTATAGAGGCTATAGAGCTCTCTGCTGAAAAACAAGGAGATTATGGAGCTCTCTACTATAAGCGCAAAGAGACAATAGAGCACTCTACTGTAAGAGCAAAAAGACTATAGAGTTGTCCACTGTAAGGGCAAAAAGACTTTAGAGCTCTCTACTGTAAGAGGAAAGAGACTATAGAGCTCTCTACTGTAAGAGGAAAGAGACTATAGAGCTCTGCACTGTAAGAGGAAAGAGACTATAGAGCTCTCTACTATAAGAGCAAAGAGACTACAGAGCTCTCTACTGTAAGAGCAAAGATAGTATGGAGCTCTGTACTGTAAGAGGAAAGAGACTATAGAGCTATCCACTGTAAGAGCAAAGAGACTACAGAGCTCTCTACTTTAAGAGCAAAGAGAGTATAGAGCTCTCTACTGTAAGAGCAAAGAGACTATAGAGCTCTCTACTGTAAGAGGAAAGAGTCTATAGAGCTCTCCACTGTAAGATCAAAGATACTAAAGAGCTCTTTACTGTAAGACCAAGGAGATTATGGAGCTCTTTACTGTAACAGCAGAGACTATAGAGCTCTCTGCTGAAAAACAAGGAGACTATGGAGCTCTCTACTATAAGCGCAAAGAGACTATAGATCACTCTACTGTAAGAGCAAAGAGACTATAGAGCTCTCTACTGCAAGAGCAGAGAGAATATAGATCTCCCTACTGTACGAGCAAAGAGACTATAGAGCTCTCTAATGTAAGAGCAAAGAGATTACAGACCTCTCTACTGTAAGAATAAGGAGATTATTGAGCTCTTTACTGTAACTGTAGAGACTATAGAGCTCTCTGCTGAAAAACAAGGAGACTATGGAGCTCTCTACTATAAGCGCAAAGAGACTATAGAGCTCTCTACTGTAAGAGCAAAGAGACTATAGAGCTCTCTACTGTAAGAGCAAAAAGACTATAGAGCTCTCTACTGTAAGAGCAAAGAGACTATAAAGCTGTCTACTGTAAGAGCAATGAGACTATAGAGCTCTCTAATGTAAGAGCAATGAGACTATAGAGCTTTCTACTGTAAGAGCAAAGAGACTATAGAGCTCTCTACTGTAAGAGCAAAGAGACTATAGAGCTCTCTACTGTAAGAGCAAAGAGACTATAAAGCTGTCTACTGTAAGAGCAATGAGACTATAGAGCTCTCTACTATAAGCGCAAAGAGACTATAGAGCTCTCTACTGTAAGAGCAAAGAGACTATAGAGCTCTCTACTGAAAGAACAAAAAGACTATAGAGCTCTCTACTGTAAGAGCAAAGAGACTATAGAGCTCTCTACTGTAAGAGCAAAGAGACTATAAAGCTGTCTACTGTAAGAGCAAAGAGACTATAGACCTCTCTACTGTAAGAGCAAAGAGACTATAGAGCTCTCTACTGTAAGAGCAAAGAGACTATAGAGCTCTCTACTGTAAGAGCAAAGAGACTATAAAGCTGTCTACTGTAAGAGCAATGAGACTATAGAGCTCTCTACTATAAGAGGAAAGAGACTATAGAGCTCTCTACTGTAAGAGCAATGAGACTATAGAGCTCTCTACTATAAGAGGAAAGAGACTATAGAGTTCTCTGCAGTAAGAGCAAAGAGACTATAGAGCTCTCTACTGTAAGAGCAAAGAGACTATAGAGCTCTCTACTGTAAGAGCAAAGAGACTATAGAGCTCTCTACAGCAAGAGCAAAGAGACTATAGGGCTCTCTACTGTAAGAATAAGGAGATTGTGGAGCTCTTTACTGTAACTGTAGAGACTATAGAGCTCTCTGCTGAATAACAATGAGTCTATGGAGCTCTCTACTATAAGCGCAAAGAGACTATAGAGCTCTCTATAGTAAGAGCAAAGAGACTACAGAGCTCTCCACTGTAAGAGCAAAGAGACTATAAAGCTGTCTATTGTAAGAGCAAAGAGACTCTAGAGCTATCTATTGTAAGAGCAAAGAGACTATAGAGCTATCTACTGTAAGAGGAAAGAGACTACAGAGCTCTCCACTGTAAGAGCAAAGAGACTATAAAGCTGTCTATTGTAAGACCAAAGAGACTCTAGAGCTCTCTACTGTAAGAGCAAAGAGACTATAGAGCTATCTACTGTAAGAGGAAAGAGACTATAGAGCTATCCACTGTAAGAGCAAAGAGACTATAGAGCTCTCTACTGTAAGAGCAAAGAGACTATAGAGCTCTCTACTGTAAGAGCAAAGAGACTATAGAGCTCTCCACTGTAAGAGGAAAGAGACTATAGAGCCATCTACTGTAAGAGGAAAGAGACTATAGAGCTCTCTATTGTAAGAGCAAAGAGACTATAGAGCTCTCTACTGTAAGAGCAAAGAGACTTTAGAGCTCTCTACTGTAAGAGCAAAGAGACTATAGAGCTCTCTACTGTAAGGGCAAAGAGACTATAGAGCTCTCCACTGTAAGAGCAAAGAGACTATAGAGCTCTCTACAGTAAGTGTAAATGTAGCGCCCTGAGGATTCGGCTGCTACAGGGGTATTGCACCTCAACCAGAGGTGTGATATTCCACTCCCGGGTAAGGATGGAGTGTGGAACTGAGCTCGGTAGGCTGCATGCACTACACACATTCCATTTCCGGGGAACAGACCAACGGTACTCCCACTTAGAAATGTGCAGGTACGACCGAGTCTGTTCCTGGCTGGAGTGGGAGGGGGGTGGTACATCCCAAGTAGTGTAGGGGCAGATAGGGGGAGCAGCCTGGGTAAAGATAGGAGCTCATTGGGTGCTGGTCACCTGAGCTCACACATAGAGGGAGTATTTAAGGTGGGCACCATCAAAGATCAGGGTCAGTCTGCTGTAGAGGAGGAGTGAGTCAGCCTTTTGCAAAGAGTCTGTTGGAGAGCAGAAGAGCAGAGCAGAGAAGCCTGAGCCAGAGTGAGAGAGGAGAAGAAAGAGAGACCCAGAGGGGGTAAACAGAAGAGACTCTAAGAACCCAAATTCTATCCCCGGGTGAAGAGTCGGCAGTAGGGTACCGGAGCCCAAACTGGTGGGGGCAAAAGCACACCCTAGCCAGAGACCGGAGGCCGTGGGCAGCGTCTGCCACGGCCACCCACCACATCCACCCCGAAGGCAGACCACGTGGAGGGTCAGGGAACCCAAGGCCAAGGGTCTCCCAACAGAAGGCCCGAGGGAGCTGGACCTAGGTGGATCACTAGTGGGGACGGCCAGAGGAAAGGACAGAAGGAGAGCTCAGGGTCACGCTCCGGACTTGCTTGGGGGTTGGCTGGATCCAGGACCTGGTGGACGCAGCACGGCTCGGGTGGTCACTTGAAGCTGGAGTGACCGGAACATCAGCAGTGAGTAAATACCCTAAACTGCACAACCCGACTCGGTCTTCATTTTACATCTACGCTGCACCACTACAACCCCCATCCTCTGCACCTGACCCCCTGAGGCTATACCCCACCCGTTGGGGGTTATACCATCAAAAGCTGCACCAACACCATCAGCCTCAGCGGACCCTGCTGCAGCGGCGGCCATAGTGACCGCAATACAACGGGTGGCGTAGTCGACATTAAGAACTTAATAACATCTGTAGGACTGCCACATACAACTGAGTTTGACACCCTGGGCACGGACCGGGTCACAGCCACTCGGAAGACTACAACCCCCATCTGATCCGGCTCCGGGTATTCCCCTAAAGAATATGGCCCAGGGGGCGCGTCACAAAGAGACTACAGAGCTCTCTACTGTAAGAGCAAAGAGACTACAGAGCTCTCTACTGTAAGAATAAGGAGATTTTTGAGCTCTTTACTGTAACTGTAGAGACTATAGAGCTCTCTGCTGAAAAACAAGGAGACTATGGAGCTCTCTACTATAAGCGCACAGAGATTATAGAGCTCTCTACTGTAAGAGCAAAAAGACTATAGAGCTCTCTACTGTAAGAGCAAAAAGACTATAGAGCTCTCTACTGTAAGAGCAAAGAGACTATAAAGCTGTCTACTGTAAGAGCAATGAGACTATAGAGCTCTCTTCTATAAGCACAAAGAGACTATAGAGCTCTCTACTGTAAGAGCAAAGAGACTATAGAGCTCTCTACTGTAAGAGCAAAGAGACTACAGAGCTCTCTACTATAAGAGCAGAGATACTATAAAGCTGTCTATTGTAAGAGCAAAGAGACTATAGAGCTCTCTACTGTAAGAGGAAAGAGACTATAGAGCTCTCTAATGTAAGAGCAAAGAGACTATAGAGCTCTCTACTTTAAGAGCAAAGACACTATAAAGCTCTCTACTGTACGAGCAAAGAGACTACAGAGCTCTCTACTATAAGAGCAGAGAGACTATAAAGCTGTCTATTTTAAGAGCAAAGAGACTATAGAGCTCTCTACTGTAAGACGAAAGAGACTATAGAGCTCTCTACTGTAAGATCGAAGAGACTATAGAGCTCTCTACTGTCAGAACAAGGAGATTATTGAGCTCCTTACTGTAACAGCAGAGACTATAGAGCTCTCTGCTGAAAAACAAGGAGACTATGGAGCTCTCTACTATAAGCGCAAAGAGACTATAGAGCTCTCTACTGTAAGAGCAAAAAGACTATAGAGTTCTCCACTGTAAGAGCAAAGATACTATAGAGCTTTGTACTGTAAGAGAAAAGAGACTATAGAGCTCTCTACGATAAGAGCAAAGAGACTATAGAGCTCTCCACTGTAAGAGCAAATAGACTACAGAGTTCTCTACTGTAAGAGCAAAGAGACTATAGAGCTCTTTACTGTAAGAGCTAAGAGACTATAGAGCTCTCTAAAGTAAGAGCAAAGAGAATATAGAGCTCTCTACAGTAAGAATAAGGAGATTATGGAGCTCTTTACTGCAACTATAGAGACTATAGAGCTCTCTGCTGAAAAACAAGGTGACTATAGACCTCTCTACTATAAGCGCTAAGAGACACTAGAGCACTCTACTGTGAGAGCAAAAAGACTATAGAGTTTTCCACTGTAAGGGCAAAAAGACTTTAGAGCTCTCTACTGTAAGAGCAAAGAGACTATAGAGCTTTCCACTGTAAGAGCAAAGAGACTATAGACCTCTCTACTGTGAGAGGAAAGAGACTATAGAGCTCTCTACTGTAAGAGGAAAGAGAATATAGAGCTCTCTACTGTAAGAGAAAAGAGACTATAGAGCTCTGCACTGTAAGAGGAAAGAGACTATAGAGCTCTCTACTATAAGAGCAAAGAGACTACAGAGCTCTCTACTGTAAGAGCAAAGAGAGTATAGAGCTCTGAACTGTAAGAGTAAGGAGACTATAAAGCTCTCTACTGTAAGAGCAAAGAGACTATAGAGCTCTCTACTGTACGAGCAAAAAGACTGTAAAGCTCTCTACTGTAAGAGCAAAGAGACTATAGAGCTCTCTACTGTACGAGCAAAAAGACTGTAAAGCTCTCTACTGTAAGAGCAAAGAGACTATAGAGCTCTCTACTGTAAGAGGAAAGAGACTATAGAGCTCTCTACTGTAAGATCAAAGATACTATAGAGCTCTCTACTGTAAGAATACGGAGATTATGGAGCTCTTTACTGTAACAGCAGAGACTACAGAGCTCTTTACTGTAAGAATAAGGAGATTATGGAGCTCTTTACTGTAACAGCAGAGACTATAGAGCTCTCTGCTGAAAAACAAGGAGACTATGGAGCTCCCTACTATAAGCGCAAAGAGACTATAGAGCACTCTACTGTAAGAGCAAAAAGACTATAGAGCTCTCTACTGTAAGAGGAAAGAGACTATAGAGCTCTCTACTGTAAGATCAAAGATACTATAGAGCTCTCTACTGTAAGAATAAGGAGATTATGGAGCTCTCCACTGTAAGAGCAAAGAGACTATAGAGCTGTCTACTGTAAGAGCAAAGAGACTATAGAGCTCTCTACTGTAAGAGCAAAGAGACTATAGAGCTCTCCACTGTAAGAGCAAAGAGACTATAGAGCTCTCTACTGTAAGAGCAAAGAGACTATAGATCTCCCTACTGTAAGAGCAAAGAGACTATAGAGCTCTCCACTGTAAGAGCAAAGAGACTATAGAGCTCTTTACTGTAAGAGCAAAGAGACTATAGAGCTATCTACTGTAAGTGCAATGAGACTACTTAGCTCTCTACTGTAAGAGCAAAGAGACTACAGAGCGCTCTACTGTAAGAATAAGGAGATTATTGAGCTCTTTACTGTAACTGTAGAGACAATAGAGCTCTCTGCTGAAAAACAAGGAGACTATGGAGCTCTCTACTATAAGCGCAAAGAGACTATAGAGCTCTCTACTGTAAGAGCAAAAAGACTTTAGAGCTCTCTACTGTAAGAGCAAAGAGACTATAGAGCTTTCCACTGTAAGAGCAAAGAGACTATAGACCTCTCTACTGTGAGAGGAAAGAGACTATAGAGCTCTCTACTGTAAGAGGAAAGAGAATATAGAGCTCTCTACTGTAAGAGAAAAGAGACTATAGAGCTCTGCACTGTAAGAGGAAAGAGACTATAGAGCTCTCTACTATAAGAGCAAAGAGACTACAGAGCTCTCTACTGTAAGAGCAAAGAGAGTATAGAGCTCTGAACTGTAAGAGTAAGGAGACTATAAAGCTCTCTACTGTAAGAGCAAAGAGACTATAGAGCTCTCTACTGTACGAGCAAAAAGACTGTAAAGCTCTCTACTGTAAGAGCAAAGAGACTATAGAGCTCTCTACTGTACGAGCAAAAAGACTGTAAAGCTCTCTACTGTAAGAGCAAAGAGACTATAGAGCTCTCTACTGTAAGAGGAAAGAGACTATAGAGCTCTCTACTGTAAGATCAAAGATACTATAGAGCTCTCTACTGTAAGAATACGGAGATTATGGAGCTCTTTACTGTAACAGCAGAGACTACAGAGCTCTTTACTGTAAGAATAAGGAGATTATGGAGCTCTTTACTGTAACAGCAGAGACTATAGAGCTCTCTGCTGAAAAACAAGGAGACTATGGAGCTCCCTACTATAAGCGCAAAGAGACTATAGAGCACTCTACTGTAAGAGCAAAAAGACTATAGAGCTCTCTACTGTAAGAGGAAAGAGACTATAGAGCTCTCTACTGTAAGATCAAAGATACTATAGAGCTCTCTACTGTAAGAATAAGGAGATTATGGAGCTCTCCACTGTAAGAGCAAAGAGACTATAGAGCTGTCTACTGTAAGAGCAAAGAGACTATAGAGCTCTCTACTGTAAGAGCAAAGAGACTATAGAGCTCTCCACTGTAAGAGCAAAGAGACTATAGAGCTCTCTACTGTAAGAGCAAAGAGACTATAGATCTCCCTACTGTAAGAGCAAAGAGACTATAGAGCTCTCCACTGTAAGAGCAAAGAGACTATAGAGCTCTCTACTGTAAGAGCAAAGAGACTATAGAGCTATCTACTGTAAGTGCAATGAGACTACACAGCTCTCTACTGTAAGAGCAAAGAGACTACAGAGCGCTCTACTGTAAGAATAAGGAGATTATTGAGCTCTTTACTGTAACTGTAGAGACAATAGAGCTCTCTGCTGAAAAACAAGGAGACTATGGAGCTCTCTACTATAAGCGCAAAGAGACTATAGAGCTCTCTACTGTAAGAGCAAAAAGACTATAGAGCTCTCTACTGTAAGAGCAAAGAGACTATAAAGCTGTCTACTGTAAGAGCAATGAGACTATAGAGCTCTCTTCTATAAGCACAAAGAGACTATAGAGCTCTCTACTGTAAGAGCAAAGAGACTATAGAGCTCTCTACTGTACGAGCAAAGAGACTACAGAGCTCTCTAATATAAGAGCAGAGATACTATAAAGCTGTCTATTGTAAGAGCAAAGAGACTATAGAGCTCTCTATTGTAAGAGGAAAGAGACTATAGAGCTCTCTACTGTAAGAGCAAAGAGACTATAGAGCTCTCTACTTTAAGAGCAAAGACACTATAAAGCTCTCTACTGTACAAGCAAAGAGACTACAGAGCTCTCTACTATAAGAGCAGAGAGACTATAAAGCTGTCTATTGTAAGAGCAAAGAAACTATAGAGCTCTCTACTGTAAGAGGAAAGAGACTATAGAGCTCTCTACTGTCAGAACAAGGAGATTATTGAGCTCTTTACTGTAACAGCAGAGACTATAGAGCTCTCTGCTGAAAAACAAGGAGACTATGGAGCTCTCTACTATAAGCGCAAAGAGACTATAGAGCACTCTACTGTAAGAGCAAAAAGACTATAGAGTTCTCCACTGTAAGAGCAAAGATACTATAGAGCTCTCTACTGTAAGAGAAAAGAGACTATAGAGCTCTCCACTGTAAAGGCAAAAAGACTATAGAGCTCTCCACTGTAAGAGCAAAGAGACTACAGAGCTCTCTACTGTAAGAGCAAAGAGACTACAGAGCTCTTTACTGTAAGAGTAAAGAGACTATAGAGCTCTCTACAGTAAGAGCAAAGAGAATATAGAGCTCTCTACTGTAAGAATAAGGAGATTATGGAGCTCTTTACTGCAACTATAGAGACTATAGAGCTCTCTGCTGAAAAACAAGGAGACTATGGAGCTCTCTACTATAAGCGCAAAGAGACAATAGAGCACTCTACTGTAAGAGCAAAAAGACTATAAAGTTCTCCACTGTAAGGGCAAAAAGACTTTAGAGCTCTCTACTGTAAGAGCAAAGAAACTATAGAGCTCTCTACTGTAAGAGGAAAGAGACTATAGAGCTCTCTACTGTAAGAGGAAAGAGACTATAGAGCTCTCTACTGTAAGAGAAAAGAGACTATAGAGCTCTCTACTGTAAGAGGAAAGAGACTATAGAGCTCTGCACTGTAAGAGGAAAGAGACTATAGAGCTCTCTACTATAAGACCAAAGAGACTACAGAGCTCTCTACTGTAAGAGCAAAGAGAGTATGGAGCTCTGTACTGTAAGAGGAAAGATACTATAGAGCTCTCTACTGTAAGAGCAAAGAGACTACAGAGCTCTCTACTGTAAGAGCAAAGAGAGTATAGAGCTCTCTACTGTAAGAGCAAAGAGACTACAGAGCTCTCTACTGTAAGAGGAAAGAGACTATAGAGCTCTTTACTGTAACATCAAAGATACTATAGAGCTCTCTACTGTAAGAGCAAAGATACTATAGAGCTCTTTACTGTAAGAACAAGGAGATTATGGAGCTCTTTACTGTAACAACAGAGACTATAGAGCTCTCTGCTGAAAAACAAGGAGAATATGGAGCTCTCTACTATAAGCGCAAAGAGACTATAGATCACTCTACTGTAATAGCAAAGAGACTATAGGTCTCTCTACTGTAAGAGCAAAGAGACTATAGAGCTATCTACTGTAAGAGGAAATAGACTATAGAGCTATCCACTGTAAGAGCAAAGAGACTATAGAGCTCTCTACTGTAAGAGCAAAGAGACTATAGAGCTCTCTACTGTAAGAGCAAAGAGACTATAGAGCTCTCTACTGTAAGAGGAAAGAGACTATAGAGCTCTCTACTGTAAGAGCAAAGAGACTATATAGCTCTCTACCGTAAGAGCAAAGAGACTATAGAGCTCTCCACTGTAAGAGCAAAGAGACT
Source organism: Phyllobates terribilis (assembly GCF_046119375.1). Classification (NCBI taxonomy): domain Eukaryota; kingdom Metazoa; phylum Chordata; class Amphibia; order Anura; family Dendrobatidae; genus Phyllobates; species Phyllobates terribilis. The sequence goes on along the minus strand of NW_027368581.1, from coordinate 16,035 downwards.
ATAGAGCTATCTACTGTAAGAGCAATGAGACTAAAGAGCTCTTTACTGTAAGAGGAAAGAGACTATAGAGCTCTCTACTGTAAGAGCAACGAGACTATAGAGCTCTCTACTGTTAGAGCAATGAGATTATAGAGCTCTTTACTGTAAGAGGAAAGAGACTATAGAGCTCTCTACTGTAAGAGCAAAGAGACTATAGAGCTCTCTACTGTAAGAGCAATGAGACTCTAGAGCTCTTTACTGTAAGAGGAAAGAGACTATAGAGCTCTCTACTGTAAGAGCAAAGAGACTATAGAGCTCTCTACTGTAAGAGCAAAGAGACTATAGAGCTATCTACTGTAAGAGGAAAGAGACTATAGAGCTCTCTATTGTAAGAGCAAAGAGACTATAGAGCTCTCTACTGTAAGAGCAAAGAGACTATAGAGCTCTCTACTGTAAGAGGAAAGAGACTATAAAGCTCTCCACTGTAAGAGCAAAGAGACTATAGAGCTATCTACTGTAAGAGCAAAGAGACTATAGAGCTCTCTACTGTAAGTGCAAAGAGACTACAGAGCTCTCTACTGTAAGAGCAAAGAGACTACACAGCTCTCTACTGTAAGAATAAGGAGATTATTGAGCTCTTTACTGTAACTGTAGAGACTATAGAGCTCTCTGCTGAAAAACAAGGAGACTATGGAGCTCTCTACTATAAGCGCAAAGAGACTATAGAGCTCTCTACTGTAAGAGCAAAAAGACTATAGAGCTCTCTACTGTAAGAGCAAAAAGACTATAGAGCTCTCTACTGTAAGAGCAAAGAGACTATAAAGCTGTCTACTGTAAGAGCAATGAGACTATAGAGCTCCCTTCTGTAAGAGCAAAGAGACCATAGAGCACTCTACAGTATGAGCAAAGAGACTATAGAGCTCCCTACTGTAAGAGCAAAGAGACTTTAAAGCTGTCTACTGTAAGAGCAATGAGACTATAGAGCTCTCTTCTATAAGCACAAAGAGACTATAGAGCTCTCTACTGTACGAGCAAAGAGACTACAGAGCTCTCTACTATAAGAGCAGAGATACTATAAAGCTGTCTATTGTAAGAGCAAAGAGACTATAGAGCTCTCTACTGTAAGAGGAAAGAGACTATAGAGCTCTCTACTGTAAGAGCAAAGAGACTATAGAGCTCTCTACTTTAAGAGCAAAGACACTATAAAGCTCTCTACTGTACGAGCAAAGAGACTACAGAGCTCTCTACTATAAGAGCAGAGAGACTATAAAGCTGTCTATTGTAAGAGCAAAAAGACTATAGAGCTCTGTACTGAAAGACGAAAGAGACTATAGAGCTCTCTACTGTAACATCGAAGAGACTATAGAGCTCTCTACTGTCAGAACAAGGAGATTATTGAGCTCTTTACTGTAACAGCAGAGACTATAGAGCTCTCAGCTGAAAAACAAGGAGACTATGGAGATCTCTACTATAAGCGCAAAGAGACTATAGAGCTCTCTACTGTAAGAGCAAAGAGACTATAGAGCTTTCTACTGTAAGAGAAAAGAGACTATAGAGCTCTCCACTGTAAGGGCAAAAAGACTATAGAGCTCTCTACGATAAGAGCAAAGAGACTATAGAGCTCTCTACTGTAAGAGGAAAGAGACTATATAGCTCTCTACTGTAAGAGAAAAGAGACTATAGAGCACTCTACTGTAAGAGGAAAGAGACTATAGAGCTCTGCACTGTAAGAGGAAAGAGACTATAGAGCTCTCTACTGTAAGAGCAAAGAGACTACAGAGCTCTCTACTGTAAGAGCAAAGATAGTATGGAGCTCTGTACTGTAAGAGGAAAGAGACTATAGAGCTCTCTACTGTAAGAGCAAAGAGACTACAGAGCTCTCTACTTTAAGAGCAAAGAGAGTATAGAGCTCTCTACTGTAAGAGCAAAGAGACTATAGAGCTCTCTACTGTAAGAGGAAAGAGACTATAGAGCTCTCCACTGTAAGATTAAAGATACTATAGAGCTCTTTACTGTAAGACCAAGGAGATTATGGAGCTCTTTACTGTAACAGCAGAGACTATAGAGCTCTCTGCTGAAAAACAAGGAGACTATGGAGCTCTCTACTATAAGCGCAAAGAGACTATAGATCACTCTACTGTAAGAGCAAAGAGACTATAGATCTCTCTACTGTAAGAGCAAAGAGACTATAGAGCTCTCTACTGCAAGAGCAGAGAGAATATAGATCTCCCTACTGTACGAGCAAAGAGACTATAGAGTTCTCTACTGTAAGAGCAAAGAGACTACAGACCTCTCTACTGTAAGAATAAGGAGATTATTGAGCTCTTTACTGTAACTGTAGAGACTATAGAGCTCTCTGCTGAAAAACAAGGAGACTATGGAGCTCTCTACTATAAGCGCAAAGAGACTATAGAGCTCTCTACTGTAAGAGCAAAGAGACTATAGAGCTCTCTACTGTAAGAGCAAAAAGACTATATAGCTCTCTACTGTAAGAGCAAAGAGACTATAAAGCTGTCTACTGTAAGAGCAATGAGACTATAGAGCTCTCTAATGTAAGAGCAATGAGACTATAGAGCTTTCTACTGTAAGAGCAAAGAGACTATAGAGCTCTCTACTGTAAGAGCAAAGAGACTATAGAGCTCTCTACTGTAAGAGCAAAGAGACTATAAAGCTGTCTACTGTAAGAGCAATGAGACTATAGAGCTCTCTACTATAAGCGCAAAGAGACTATAGAGCTCTCTACTGTAAGAGCAAAGAGACTATAGAGCTCTATACTGAAAGAGCAAAACGACTATAGAGCTCTCTACTGTAAGAGCAAAGAGACGATAGAGCTCTCTACTGTAAGAGCAAAGAGACTATAAAGCTGTCTACTGTAAGAGCAAAGAGACTATAGACCTCTCTACTGTAAGAGCAAAGAGACTATAGAGCTCTCTACTGTAAGAGCAAAGAGACTATAGAGCTCTCTACTGTAAGAGCAAAGAGACTATAAAGCTGTCTACTGTAAGAGCAATGAGACTATAGAGCTCTCTACTATAAGAGGAAAGAGACTATAGAGCTCTCTACTGTAAGAGCAATGAGACTATAGAGCTCTCCACTGTAAGAGGAAAGAGACTATAGAGTTCTCTGCAGTAAGAGCAAAGAGACTATAGAGCTCTCTACTGTAAGAGCAAAGAGACTATAGAGCTCTCTACTGTAAGAGCAAAGAGACTATAGAGCTCTCTACAGCAAGAGCAAAGAGACTATAGGGCTCTCTACTGTAAGAATAAGGAGATTGTGGAGCTCTTTACTGTAACTGTAGAGACTATAGAGCTCTCTGCTGAATAACAATGAGTCTATGGAGCTCTCTACTATAAGCGCAAAGAGACTATAGAGCTCTCTACAGTAAGAGCAAAGAGACTACAGAGCTCTCCACTGTAAGAGCAAAGAGACTATAAAGCTGTCTATTGTAAGAGCAAAGAGACTCTAGAGCTATCTACTGTAAGAGCAAAGAGACTATAGAGCTATCTACTGTAAGAGGAAAGAGACTACAGAGCTCTCCACTGTAAGAGCAAAGAGACTATAAAGCTGTCTATTGTAAGACCAAAGAGACTCTAGAGCTCTCTAATGTAAGAACAAAGAGACTATAGAGCTATCTACTGTAAGAGGAAAGAGACTATAGAGCACTCTACTGTAAGAGAAAAAAGACTATAGAGCTCTCTACTGTAAGAGCAAAGAGACTATAGAGCTCTCCACTGTAAGAGCAAAGAGACTATAGAGCTCTCTACTGTAAGAGCAAAGAGACTATAGAGCTCTCCACTGTAAGAGCAAAGAGACTATAGAGCTCTCCACTGTAAGAGCAAAGAGACTATAGAGCTCTCTACTGTAAGAGCAAAGAGACTATAGAGCTCTCCACTGTAAGAGCAAAGAGACTATAGAGCTCTCCACTGTAAGAGCAAAGAGACTATAGAGCTCTCCACTGTAAGAGCAAAGAGACTATAGAGCTCTCCACTGTAAGAGCAAAGAGACTATAGAGCTCTCTACTGTAGGAGCAAAGAGACTATAGAGCTCTCCACTATAAGAGCAAAGAGACTATAGAGCTCTCTACTGTAAGAGCAAAGAGACTATAGAGCTCGCTACTGTAAGAGCAAAGAGACTATAGAGCTCTCCACTGTAAGAGCAAAAAGACTATAAAGCTCTTTATTGTAAGAGCAAAGAGACTATAGAGCTCTCTACTGTAAGAGCAATGAGACTATAGAGCTCTTTATTGTAAGAGGAAAGAGACTATAGAGCTCGCTACTGTAAGAGCAATGAGACTATAGAGCTCTTTACTGTAAGAGGAAAAAGACTATAGAGCTCTCTACTGTAAGAGGAAAGAGACTATAGAGCTATCTACTGTAAGAGCAAAGAGACTATAGAGCTCTCCACTGTAAGAGCAAAGAGAATATAGAGCTCTCTACTGTAAGAGCAAAGAGACTATAGAGCTCTCCACTGTAAGAGGAAAGAGACTATAGAGCTCTCTACTGTAAGAGCAAAGAGACTATAGAGCTCTCTACTGTAAGAGCATAGAGACTGTAGAGCTCTCTACTGTAAGAGCCAAAAGACTATAAAGCTCTTTACTGTAAGAGGAAAGAGACTATAGAGCTCTCTACTGTAAGAGCCAAAAGACTATAGAGCTCTCTACTGTAAGAGGAAAGAGACTATAGAGCTCTCTATTGTAAAAGCAAAGAGACTATAGAGCTCTCTACTGTAACAGCAAAGAGACTATAGAGCTCTCTACTGTAAGAGGAAAGAGACTATAAAGCTATCTACTGTAAGGGCAAAGAGACTATAGAGCTATCTACTGTAAGAGCAAAGAGACTATAGAGCTCTCTACTGTAAGAGCATAGAGACTGTAGAGCTCTCTACTGTAAGAGCCAAAAGACTATAAAGCTCTTTACTGTAAGAGGAAAGAGACTATAGAGCACTCTATACTGTAAGAGCAAAGAGAGTATAGAGCTCTCTACTGTAAGAGCGAAGAGACTATAGAGCTCTCTGCTGTAAGAGCCAAAAGACTATAAAGCTCTTTACTGTAAGAGGAAAGAGACTATAGAGCACTCTATACTGTAAGAGTAAAGAGAGTATAGAGCTCTCTACTGTAAGAGCAAAAAGACTATAAAGCTCTTTACTGTAAGAGGAAAGAGACTATAGAGCTCTCTACTGTAAGAGAAAAGAGACTATAGAGCTCTCTACTGTAAGAGAAGAGGAAAGAGACTATAGAGCTCTCTACTGTAAGAGCAAAGAGACTATAGAGCTCTCTACTGTAAGAGCAAAAAGACTATGAAGCTCTTTACTGTAAGAGCAAAAAGACTATAAAGCTCTTTACTGTAAGAGGAAAGAGACTATAGAGCTCTCTACTGTAAGAGCAAAGAGACTATAGAGCTCTCTACTGTAAGAGAAGAGGAAAGAGACTATACAGCTCTCTATTGTAAGAGCAAAGAGACTATAGAGCTCTCTACTGTAAGAGCAAAAAGACTATAAAGCTCTTTACTGTAAGAGCAAAAAGACTATAAAGCTCTTTACTGTAAGAGGAAAGAGACTATAGAGCTCTCTACTGTAAGAGCAAAGAGACTATAGAGCTCTCTACTGTAAGAGGAAAGAGACTATAAAGCTATCTACTGTAAGGGCAAAGAGACTATAGAGCTCTCTACTGTAAGAGCAAAGAGACTATAGAGCTATCTACTGTAAGAACTTAGAGACTATAGATCTCTCTCCTGTAAGAGCCAAAAGACTATAAAGCTCTTTACTGTAAGAGGAAAGAGACTATAGAGCACTCTATACTGTAAGAGCAAAGAGAGTATAGAGCTCTCTACTGTAAGAGCAAAGAGACTATAGAGCTCTCTACTGTAAGAGCCAAAAGACTATAAAGCTCTTTACTGTAAGAGGAAAGAGAGTATAGAGCACTCTATACTGTAAGAGCAAAGAGAGTATAGAGCTCTCTACTGTAAGAGCAAAAAGACCATAAAGCTCTTTACTGTAAGAGGAAAGAGACTATAGAGCTCTCTACTGTAAGAGAAAAGAGACTATAGAGCTCTCTACTGTAAGAGAAGAGGAAAGAGACTATAGAGCTCTCTACTGTAAGAGCAAAGAGACTACAGAGCTCTCTACTGTAAGAGCAAAAAGACTATAAAGCTCTTTACTGTAAGAGGAAAGAGACTATAGAGCTATCTACTGTAAGAGCAAAGAGACTATAGAGCTGTCTACTGTACGAGCAAAGAGACTACAGAGCTCTCTACCTTAAGAGCAAAGAGAGTATAAAGCTGTCTACTGTAAGAGCAAAGAGACTATACAGCTCTCCACTGTAAGAACAAGGAGACTATGGAGCTCTCTACTATGACCGCAAAGAGACTATAGAGCACTCTACTGTAAGAGCAAAAATACTATAGAGCTCTCTACTGTAAGGGCAAAAAGACTATAGAGCTCTCTACTGTAAGAGCAGAGACACTATAGAGCTCTCTACTGTAAGAGCAAAGAGACTATTGAGCTCTCCACTGTAAGAGCAAAGAGACTATAGAGCTCTCTACTGTAAGAGCAAAGAGACTATAGAGCTCTCTACTGTTAGAGCAAAGCGAATATAGATCTCTCTACTGTAAGATCAAGGAGATTATGGAGCTGTTTACTGTAACAGCAGAGACTATAGAGCTCTCTGCTGAAAAACAAGGAGACTATGGAGCTCTCTACTATAAGCGCAAAGAGAGTATAGAGCACTCTACTGTAAGAGCAAAGAGTCTATAGAGCTCTCCACTGTAAGGGCAAAGAGACTATAGAGCTCTCTACTGTAAGAGGAAAGAGACTATAGAGCTCTCTACTGTAACAGCAAAGAGACTATAGAGCTCTCTACTGTAAGAGAAGAGGAAAAAGACTATAGAGCTCTCTACTGTAAGAGCAAAGAGACTATAGAGCTCTCTACTGTAAAAGCAAAGAGACTATAGAGCTCTCTACTGTAAGAGCAAAGAGTCTATAGAGCTCTCTACTGTAAGAGCAAAGAGACTACAGAGCTCTCTACTGTAAGAGCAGAGAGACTACAGAGCTCTCTATTGTAAGAGCAAAGAGTCTATAGAGCTCTCTACTGTAAGAGCAAAGAGACTATAGAGCTGTCTACTGTACGAGCAAAGAGACTACAGAGCTCTCTACTGCAAGAGCAGCGACTATAGAGCTCTCTATTGTAAGAGCAAAGAGACTATAGAGCTCTCTACTGTACGAGCAAAGAGACTACAGAGCTCTCTACTGTAAGAGCAAAAATACTATAGAGCTCTCTACTGTAAGAGCAAAGAGACTATAAAGCTCTCTACTGTAAGAGCAAAGAGACTATAGAGCTCTCTACTGTAAGAGGAAAGAGACTATAGAGCTCTCTACTGTAAGAGCAAAGAGACTATAGAGCTATCTACTGTAAGAACAAGGAGATTATGGAGCTGTTTACTGTAACAGCAGAGACTATAAAGCTCTCTGCTGAAAAACAAGGAGACTATGGAGCTCTCTACTATAAGCGAAGAGACTATAGAGCTTTCTACTGTAAGAGCTAAGAGACTATAGAGCTCTTTACTGTAAGAGGAAAGAGACTATAGAGCTCTTTACTTTAAGAGCAAAGAGACTATAGAGCTCTTTACTGTAAGAGCAAAAAGACTATAGAGCTCTCTACTGTAAGAGCAAAAAGACTATAGAGCTCTCTACTGTAAGAGCAAAGAGACTATAAAGCTGTCTACTGTAAGAGCAATGAGACTATAGAGCTCCCTTCTGTAAGAGCAAAGAGACCATAGAGCACTCTAAAGTAAGAGCAAAGAGACTATAGAGCTCCCTACTGTAAGAGCAAAGAGACTTTAAAGCTGTCTACTGTAAGAGCAATGAGACTATAGAGCTCTCTTCTATAAGCACAAAGAGACTATAGAGCTCTCTACTGTACGAGCAAAGAGACTACAGAGCTCTCTACTATAAGAGCAGAGATACTATAAAGCTGTCTATTGTAAGAGCAAAGAGACTATAGAGCTCTCTACTGTAAGAGGAAAGAGACTATAGAGCTCTCTACTGTAAGAGCAAAGAGACTATAGAGCTCTCTACTTTAAGAGCAAAGACACTATAAAGCTCTCTACTGTACGAGCAAAGAGACTACAGAGCTCTCTACTATAAGAGCAGAGAGACTATAAAGCTGTCTATTGTAAGAGCAAAGAGACTATAGAGCTCTCTACTGAAAGACGAAAGAGACTATAGAGCTCTCTACTGTAAGATCGAAGAGACTATAGAGCTCTCTACTGTCAGAAGAAGGAGATTATTGAGCTCTTTACTGTAACAGCAGAGACTATAGAGCTCTCTGCTGAAAAACAAGGAGACTATGGAGATCTCTACTATAAGCGCAAAGAGAATATAGAGCTCTCTACTGTAAGAGCAAAGATACTATAGAGCTTTCTACTGTAAGAGAAAAGAGACTATAGAGCTCTCCACTGTAAGGGCAAAAAGACTATAGAGCTCTATATGATAAGAGCAAAGAGACTATAGAGCTCTCCACTGTAAGAGCAAAGAGACTATAGAGCTCTTTACTGTAAGAGCAAAGAGACTATAGAGCTCTCTACAGTAAGAGCAAAGAGAATATAGAGCTTTCTACTGTAAGAATAAGGAGATTATGGAGCTCTTTACTGCAACTATAGAGACTATAGAGCTCTCTGCTGAAAAACAAGGAGATTATGGAGCTCTCTACTATAAGCGCAAAGAGACAATAGAGCACTCTACTGTAAGAGCAAAAAGACTATAGAGTTGTCCACTGTAAGGGCAAAAAGACTTTAGAGCTCTCTACTGTAAGAGGAAAGAGACTATAGAGCTCTCTACTGTAAGAGGAAAGAGACTATAGAGCTCTGCACTGTAAGAGGAAAGAGACTATAGAGCTCTCTACTATAAGAGCAAAGAGACTACAGAGCTCTCTACTGTAAGAGCAAAGATAGTATGGAGCTCTGTACTGTAAGAGGAAAGAGACTATAGAGCTATCCACTGTAAGAGCAAAGAGACTACAGAGCTCTCTACTTTAAGAGCAAAGAGAGTATAGAGCTCTCTACTGTAAGAGCAAAGAGACTATAGAGCTCTCTACTGTAAGAGGAAAGAGTCTATAGAGCTCTCCACTGTAAGATCAAAGATACTAAAGAGCTCTTTACTGTAAGACCAAGGAGATTATGGAGCTCTTTACTGTAACAGCAGAGACTATAGAGCTCTCTGCTGAAAAACAAGGAGACTATGGAGCTCTCTACTATAAGCGCAAAGAGACTATAGATCACTCTACTGTAAGAGCAAAGAGACTATAGAGCTCTCTACTGCAAGAGCAGAGAGAATATAGATCTCCCTACTGTACGAGCAAAGAGACTATAGAGCTCTCTAATGTAAGAGCAAAGAGATTACAGACCTCTCTACTGTAAGAATAAGGAGATTATTGAGCTCTTTACTGTAACTGTAGAGACTATAGAGCTCTCTGCTGAAAAACAAGGAGACTATGGAGCTCTCTACTATAAGCGCAAAGAGACTATAGAGCTCTCTACTGTAAGAGCAAAGAGACTATAGAGCTCTCTACTGTAAGAGCAAAAAGACTATAGAGCTCTCTACTGTAAGAGCAAAGAGACTATAAAGCTGTCTACTGTAAGAGCAATGAGACTATAGAGCTCTCTAATGTAAGAGCAATGAGACTATAGAGCTTTCTACTGTAAGAGCAAAGAGACTATAGAGCTCTCTACTGTAAGAGCAAAGAGACTATAGAGCTCTCTACTGTAAGAGCAAAGAGACTATAAAGCTGTCTACTGTAAGAGCAATGAGACTATAGAGCTCTCTACTATAAGCGCAAAGAGACTATAGAGCTCTCTACTGTAAGAGCAAAGAGACTATAGAGCTCTCTACTGAAAGAACAAAAAGACTATAGAGCTCTCTACTGTAAGAGCAAAGAGACTATAGAGCTCTCTACTGTAAGAGCAAAGAGACTATAAAGCTGTCTACTGTAAGAGCAAAGAGACTATAGACCTCTCTACTGTAAGAGCAAAGAGACTATAGAGCTCTCTACTGTAAGAGCAAAGAGACTATAGAGCTCTCTACTGTAAGAGCAAAGAGACTATAAAGCTGTCTACTGTAAGAGCAATGAGACTATAGAGCTCTCTACTATAAGAGGAAAGAGACTATAGAGCTCTCTACTGTAAGAGCAATGAGACTATAGAGCTCTCTACTATAAGAGGAAAGAGACTATAGAGTTCTCTGCAGTAAGAGCAAAGAGACTATAGAGCTCTCTACTGTAAGAGCAAAGAGACTATAGAGCTCTCTACTGTAAGAGCAAAGAGACTATAGAGCTCTCTACAGCAAGAGCAAAGAGACTATAGGGCTCTCTACTGTAAGAATAAGGAGATTGTGGAGCTCTTTACTGTAACTGTAGAGACTATAGAGCTCTCTGCTGAATAACAATGAGTCTATGGAGCTCTCTACTATAAGCGCAAAGAGACTATAGAGCTCTCTATAGTAAGAGCAAAGAGACTACAGAGCTCTCCACTGTAAGAGCAAAGAGACTATAAAGCTGTCTATTGTAAGAGCAAAGAGACTCTAGAGCTATCTATTGTAAGAGCAAAGAGACTATAGAGCTATCTACTGTAAGAGGAAAGAGACTACAGAGCTCTCCACTGTAAGAGCAAAGAGACTATAAAGCTGTCTATTGTAAGACCAAAGAGACTCTAGAGCTCTCTACTGTAAGAGCAAAGAGACTATAGAGCTATCTACTGTAAGAGGAAAGAGACTATAGAGCTATCCACTGTAAGAGCAAAGAGACTATAGAGCTCTCTACTGTAAGAGCAAAGAGACTATAGAGCTCTCTACTGTAAGAGCAAAGAGACTATAGAGCTCTCCACTGTAAGAGCAAAAAGACTATAAAGCTGTTTAATGTAAGAGCAAAGAGACTATAGAGCTCTCTACTGTGAGAGCAATGAGACTATAGAGCTCTTTACTGTAAGAGGAAAGAGACTATAGAGCTCTCTACTGTAAGAGCAAAGAGACTATAGAGCTCGCTACTGTAAGAGCAAAGAGACTATAGAGCTCTCCACTGTAAGAGCAAAAAGACTATAAAGCTCTTTATTGTAAGAGCAAAGAGACTATAGAGCTCTCTACTGTAAGAGCAATGAGACTATAGAGCTCTCCACTGTAAGAGCAAAAAGACTATAAAGCTCTTTATTGTAAGAGCAAAGAGACTATAGAGCTCTCTACTGTAAGAGCAATGAGACTATAGAGCTCTTTACTGTAAGAGGAAAGAGACTATAGAGCTCTCTACTGTAAGAGCAAAGAGAATATAGAGCTCTCTGCTGTAAGAGCAAAGAGACTATAGAGCTCTCCACTGTAAGAGGAAAGAGACTATAGAGCTATCTACTGTAAGAGGAAAGAGACTATAGAGCTCTCTATTGTAAAAGCAAAGAGACTATAGAGCTCTCTACTGTAAGAGCAAAGAGACTATAGAGCTCTCTACTGTAAGAGGAAAGAGACAATAAAGCTATCTACTGTAAGGGCAAAGAGACTATAGAGCTATCTACTGTAAGAGCAAAGAGACTATAGAGCTCTCTACTGTAAGAGCATAGAGTCTGTAGAGCTCTCTACTGTAAGAGCCAAAAGACTATAAAGCTCTTTACTGTAAGAGGAAAGAGACTATAGAGCACTCTATACTGTAAGAGCAAAGAGAGTATAGAGCTCTCTACTGTAAGAGCGAAGAGACTATAGAGCTCTCTGCTGTAAGAGCCAAAAGACTATAAAGCTCTTTACTGTAAGAGGAAAGAGACTATAGAGCACTCTATACTGTAAGAGTAAAGAGAGTATAGAGCTCTCTACTGTAAGAGCAAAAAGACTATAAAGCTCTTTACTGTAAGAGGAAAGAGACTATAGAGCTCTCTACTGTAAGAGAAAAGAGACTATAGAGCTCGCTACTGTAAGAGCAAAGAGACTATAGAGCTCTCCACTGTAAGAGCAAAAAGACTATAAAGCTCTTTATTGTAAGAGCAAAGAGACTATAGAGCTCTCTACTGTAAGAGCAATGAGACTATAGAGCTCTTTACTGTAAGAGGAAAGAGACTATAGAGCTCTCTACTGTAAGAGGAAAGAGACTATAGAGCTATCTACTGTAAGAGCAAATAGACTATAGAGCTCTCCACTGTAAGAGCAAAGAGAATATAGAGCTCTCTACTGTAAGAGCAAATAGACTATAGAGCTCTCCACTGTAAGAGGAAAGAGACTATAGAGCTATCTACTGTAAGAGGAAAGAGACTATAGAGCTCTCTATTGTAAAAGCAAAGAGACTATAGAGCTCTCTACTGTAAGAGCAAAGAGACTATAGAGCTCTCTACTGTAAGAGGAAAGAGACTATAAAGCTATCTACTGTAAGGGCAAAGAGACTATAGAGCTATCTACTGTAAGAGCAAAGAGACTATAGAGCTCTCTACTGTAAGAGCATAGAGACTGTAGAGCTCTCTATTGTAAGAGCCAAAAGACTATAAAGCTCTTTACTGTAAGAGGAAAGAGACTATAGAGCACTCTATACTGTAAGAGCAAAGAGAGTATAGAGCTCTCTACTGTAAGAGCGAAGAGACTATAGAGCTCTCTGCTGTAAGAGCCAAAAGACTATAAAGCTCTTTACTGTAAGAGGAAAGAGACTATAGAGCACTCTATACTGTAAGAGTAAAGAGAGTATAGAGCTCTCTACTGTAAGAGCAAAAAGACTATAAAGCTCTTTACTGTAAGAGGAAAGAGACTATAGAGCTCTCTACTGTAAGAGAAAAGAGACTATAGAGCTCTCTACTGTAAGAGAAGAGGAAAGAGACTATAGAGCTCTCTACTGTAAGAGCAAAGAGACTATAGAGCTCTCTACTGTAAGAGCAAAAAGACTATAAAGCTCTTTACTGTAAGAGCAAAAAGACTATAAAGCTCTTTACTGTAAGAGGAAAGAGACTATATAGCTCTCTACTGTAAGAGCAAAGAGACTATAGAGCTCTCTACTGTAAGAGAAGAGGAAAGAGACTATACAGCTCTCTATTGTAAGAGCAAAGAAGCAAAGAGACTATAGAGCTCTCTACTGTAAGAGCAAAAAGACTATAAAGCTCTTTACTGTAAGAGCAAAAAGACTATAAAGCTCTTTACTGTAAGAGGAAAGAGACTATAGAGCTCTCTACTGTAAGAGCAAAGAGACTATAGAGCTCTCTACTGTAAGAGGAAAGAGACTATAAAGCTATCTACTGTAAGGGCAAATAGACTATAGAGCTCTCTACTGTAAGAGCAAAGAGACTATAGAGCTCTCTACTGTAAGAGCAAAGAGACTATAGAGCTCTCTACTGTAAGAGCCAAAAGACTATAAAGTTCTTTACTGTAAGAGGAAAGAGACTATAGAGCACTCTATACTGTAAGAGCAAAGAGAGTATAGAGCTCTCTACTGTAAGAGCAAAGAGACTATAGAGCTCTCTACTGTAAGAGCCAAAAGACTATAAAGCTCTTTACTGTAAGAGGAAAGAGAGTATAGAGCACTCTATACTGTAAGAGCAAAGAGAGTATAGAGCTCTCTACTGTAAGAGCAAAAAGACCATAAAGCTCTTTACTGTAAGAGGAAAGAGACTATAGAGCTCTCTACTGTAAGAGAAAAGAGACTATAGAGCTCTCTACTGTAAGAGAAGAGGAAAGAGACTATAGAGCTCTCTACTGTAAGAGCAAAGAGACTACAGAGCTCTCTACTGTAAGAGCAAAAAGACTATAAAGCTCTTTACTGTAAGAGGAAAGAGACTATAGAGCTATCTACTGTAAGAGCAAAGAGACTATAGAGCTGTCTACTGTACGAGCAAAGAGACTACAGAGCTCTCTACCTTAAGAGCAAAGAGAGTATAAAGCTGTCTACTGTAAGAGCAAAGAGACTATAGAGCTCTCCACTGTAAGAACAAGGAGATTATGGAGCTCTTTACTGTAACAGCAGAGACTATAGAGCTCTCTGCTGAAAAACAAGGAGACTATGGAGCTCTCTACTATGACCGCAAAGAGACTATAGAGCACTCTACTGTAAGAGCAAAAATACTATAGAGCTCTCTACTGTAAGGGCAAAAAGACTATAGAGCTCTCTACTGTAAGAGCAGAGACACTATAGAGCTCTCTACTGTAAGAGCAAAGAGACTATTGAGCTCTCCACTGTAAGAGCAAAGAGACTATAGAGCTCTCTACTGTAAGAGCAAAGAGACTATAGAGCTCTCTACTGTTAGAGCAAAGCGAATATAGATCTCTCTACTGTAAGATCAAGGAGATTATGGAGCTGTTTACTGTAACAGCAGAGACTATAGTGCTCTCTGCTGAAAAACAAGGAGACTATGGAGCTCTCTACTATAAGCGCAAAGAGAGTATAGAGCACTCTACTGTAAGAGCAAAGAGTCTATAGAGCTCTCCACTGTAAGGGCAAAGAGACTATAGAGCTCTCTACTGTAAGAGGAAAGAGACTATAGAGCTCTCTACTGTAACAGCAAAGAGACTACAGAGCTCTCTACTGCAAGAGAAGAGGAAAGAGACTATAGAGCTCTCTACTGTAAGAGCAAAGAGACTATAGAGCTCTCTACTGTAAGAGCAAAGAGACTATAGAGCTCTCTACTGTAAGAGCAAAGAGTCTATAGAGCTCTCTACTGTAAGAGCAAAGAGACTACAGAGCTCTCTACTGTAAGAGCAAAGAGACTACAGAGCTCTCTACTGTAAGAGCAAAGAGTCTATAGAGCTCTCTACTGTAAGAGCAAAGAGACTATAGAGCTCTCTACTGTACGAGCAAAGAGACTACAGAGCTCTCTACTGCAAGAGCAGCGACTATAGAGCTCTCTACTGTAAGAGCAAAGAGACTATAGAGCTCTCTACTGTACGAGCAAAGAGACTACAGAGCTCTCTACTGTAAGAGCAAAAAGACTATAGAGCTCTCTACTGTAAGAGCAAAGAGACTATAGAGCTCTCCACTGTAAGAGCAAAGAGAATATAGAGCTCTCTACTGTAAGAGCAAAGAGACTATAGAGCTCTCCACTGTAAGAGGAAAGAGACTATAGAGCTATCTACTGTAAGAGGAAAGAGACTATAGAGCTCTCTATTGTAAAAGCAAAGAGACTATAGAGCTCTCTACTGTAAGAGCAAAGAGACTATAGAGCTCTCTACTGTAAGAGCAAAGAGACTATAGAGCTCTCTACTGTAAGAGCAAAGAGACTATAAAGCTGTCTACTGTAAGAGCAATGAGACTATAGAGCTCTCTACTATAAGAGGAAAGAGACTATAGAGCTCTCTACTGTAAGAGCAATGAGACTATAGAGCTCTCTACTATAAGAGGAAAGAGACTATAGAGTTCTCTGCAGTAAGAGCAAAGAGACTATAGAGCTCTCTACTGTAAGAGCAAAGAGACTATAGAGCTCTCTACTGTAAGAGCAAAGAGACTATAGAGCTCTCTACAGCAAGAGCAAAGAGACTATAGGGCTCTCTACTGTAAGAATAAGGAGATTGTGGAGCTCTTTACTGTAACTGTAGAGACTATAGAGCTCTCTGCTGAATAACAATGAGTCTATGGAGCTCTCTTCTATAAGCGCAAAGAGACTATAGAGCTCTCTATAGTAAGAGCAAAGAGACTACAGAGCTCTCCACTGTAAGAGCAAAGAGACTATAAAGCTGTCTATTGTAAGAGCAAAGAGACTCTAGAGCTATCTATTGTAAGAGCAAAGAGACTATAGAGCTATCTACTGTAAGAGGAAAGAGACTACAGAGCTCTCCACTGTAAGAGCAAAGAGACTATAAAGCTGTCTATTGTAAGACCAAAGAGACTCTAGAGCTCTCTACTGTAAGAGCAAAGAGACTATAGAGCTATCTACTGTAAGAGGAAAGAGACTATAGAGCTATCCACTGTAAGAGCAAAGAGACTATAGAGCTCTCTACTGTAAGAGCAAAGAGACTATAGAGCTCTCTACTGTAAGAGCAAAGAGACTATAGAGCTCTCCACTGTAAGAGCAAAAAGACTATAAAGCTGTTTAATGTAAGAGCAAAGAGACTATAGAGCTCTCTACTGTG
>NW_027368580.1:0-48816 GCF_046119375.1 Phyllobates terribilis | reverse complement strand
GAAGAGAATATGTGGCATTACGAGCAATGATCACATTCATCCAGGAGGAATGTGGAATGTGGGAATGAGGCCTATCACCAACGATCCAACGATGATCTATGAAGACAACTCAACATGCGTTGCTCAGATGAAGAAATGATATATCAAAGGAGATCGTACAAAACACATTTTACCCAAATTCTTCTCTACTCATGAATTGGACGAAGCTGGAGAAATCAACGTTCAACAGATCCGGTCGAATGATAATTTGGCTGATATGTTTACAAAGTCATTAACTCCCAAGAAGTTTGCAGAACTAGTATCAAGGATTGGAATGTGCAGACTTAGAGACACTCATTGATCTCAGGGGGAGCTTCATGTGCGCTGCACTCTTTTTCCCTTCGATCAAGTTTTTTTTCCCACATGGTTTTGCTTGACGAGGTTTTGATGAGGCAACATCAAGGCATATAACGGGATTCACAATTGCACTCTTTTTTCCCCTTCAATCAGGTTTTTATCCCACCGGATTTTTCCTGACAAGGTTTTAACGAGGCAACACCCATCCATATCTCGGAACAGTTCAAAGGTAAATATTCAAGGGGGAGTGTTATGAATTGAAATTTCTAAAAAAGAAAAAATTATACCAACCACAACTTTATCTAGATGATTGATGAACAACTACATGATTGTAGTAGATATGAAATTTGTGGTAGATATTCTAATGATGAATTATTCACCTCCTAATCTTATGGGGATTAACTTAAGTTTTGTCTTCCCAATTTTGCCTATAAATAGAGGCATTTTCTAGTGTAAATGACACACCAAAAATAAGAGCAAGAATACTCATCTAAAGTTCTTGATCTCTCCCTTTTCTCCTTTAAAATTCAAGGTTGTTTTAGTGATCCTTTAAATAAGATTAAGACATCTTGTCTTAATAATCTGAAGTCTTAGATTAAGGCATTTTGTCTTACTCGTTTCATAACACTACCTTATTTTATATTAAATTTTATTTAATGACAAGTTTTTTTATCCGAAGGGAGTATCGTTTACTAAAAGATTGACACGAATGTTATGTTGATATCTAGATTTGTTCTTAGAGTTATTTTCTACGAGTCAAAATATAGACAATAATTTTGAAACCAAAAAAAGAAAAAGGATATAAAAACAATTGGCCCATGCAGGTCTCGAACCTGCGACCTTCGCGTTATTAGCACGACGCTCTAACCAACTGAGCTAATGGGCCTGTTTGACATAGTCACATGATATTAATAAATATACCATTTCTACAGAATATACAAAACCTCGGTACAACCGGTTAGCGAATGGCGAGATACGGAGCGCTAGTTTCAGACATGAAAGAATACGAAGATATTGAGGTCTGTTAATGCGCTTTCTTCCTTTCTGTTCTTACTTCTATTTCGGCTATAGCCTCTGAATTCAGTGATCCTTAACCAGAATCCCCTTCCGTAAACAGTTTGTCGAATCTTACACCGATGGTTCAAAGCTGATTATCCAGGGTTTTAGTAATTCTACCTCTAGTAAGATCTCCTCCTCTAATGCCGTGTGGTTTGACTTGCAGCCGGAAGAGAAGAAGCAGGCTGCCGCCGATGTTTTTCCATCAATACTCAAAATTCACACTGGCCAGCATCGGACATCGAGTTCGCCCTTGCGACTTGAGAATGCATCTCATGAAGGTATATTCCCTTCACATTCTGTTTCAATTCTTCTTCCATTTTTTTTTGAATCGGAATTACATCACACGGTTTATCTTCACCTCCATAGGTGAACTTTTTGCAGATTTTAATCAATCAGCCAGGCTTTTATGATTCCAGTAGAAAATGAATAATGTCTTTTAAGATCAATGTTATATACGAAAACTATCTTCCCCAAATGCACAATAATCTGGACTTAGGAGATTGCAGGCGTATTGGTTCCAGTTTCTTTTACTTGTATTCATAGCTGGAGATAACTTTTGTTTTTACCAGTTGCAACTTCTCCTGATGCTATGGGCGAATCATCAAGCTCAGGCACCAATAGGCTTGATATAGCAGATAATCTCCGTGCACTATAAAGTATAATCTGGGGCAAATCCTTTCCTGCTAAATTATTGGAGTACGAATTTCTTGATTATGTTGTCATAGCTTATCTTGTTCTTGTAAATCTGGATAAGATCCTAGGGTAATAAGTCTCAGTTACCCATTAATGCTCACAGGGGTTTGCAGAAATTTTATTTGCATATAAACATAATTCAGAAATATATACGATCTTTCTTTCACAGTTCAGCCAGAATGAGCTGAATGCAGTTTCTAGCTTAAACTTTCCAATTGTATTAGGGCCACTGCTCTTGGAAGCCATCAATGGTGGATTGAATCCCATCTCAGCAAGCTTCTTGTGTGATGCTGCTGCATAATTTCTGAAGAAAGCTTCATTCTGCCATTGAATCAAGTAAGACAGAAGTTAAAAGCTTTCTTAATTGGGGATTCTGTACTTAGATTGCAATAGCAAAGGAGGATAAAAGTTCAAGGGAAAAGCCATGTAAGTTTCCCTTGAAATTGAAGTGCAACATGAAACATTATTCCGTGAGGTCAACCAGGTTGTTGACTGTATTGCAAAGCTTGGTTTCGAAGAAACGGGTTGGGATGGAAGGACAACTCAGGATTGTTGGTTCTCATTCGCAAAGATGTTCTAGGATGGTCGTATTCGAGAATTTAGCCTTTCTTAATTCTTTCCGTATATTAAAAAATAATTAAAAATACGTTTTCGTGTACCTTGGGAATAGTGTAAATTACATAAGAAAAGCTCCTTATTTGAAATGAATAGACCATCAATCATGATAACAAGGTAATTAGTGCAGGTTTTTGAAGAACAGTTGGCTTTGCTTGCAGTTGATATCTTACAAAAAGTAGTTGTCAAACTTCAAAGTGTCTTTTGTCCAAGGGCCTTCAAACTCAGATCTCACCTCTCTTACATGCTATGAATTTAAAAAACATCAAATACAACTTCACACTCTTGTTCAAATTCTACAAGCAACAAAAAGTTAGAAAGCTTAGCAAATGTTTTGACAGATACCTAGCTTTGCATCTCACAGTCGTCCTTCATATGGAGATTGATTCAATTCCTAAATTGCATAAAATTAAGAACTCAGTTGGGTTACCCAGCCATGAGAAACTGCACTCAGTTGTACATTTCGGCTCGGGACAAAAAACTATTGCTCGAACCACCTGTTACCTCAACAACCATCACTCTGGCAAGTTGAAGCCGGTGAGAAGCAATCAGTAATGGTGGGAAAACAAACAAGTAGGAAATATATGGAGCTGCTATCACATACAAGTCAACATAAGAAATCTCGGGATGCTCTGTATCTGATAAAATATGTAAAATGAGTTTTTGAGCTTTATCGTCTTCTAAGATTAGGCTATGCATCCCTTGACAACTGAGATTTTAAGGTAGTTCTCGAGTTTTGAGGTGAGTCTAATAGTAAGGATACTTACAAGTATACCTAGCAACCGACTTAGAGAGGTCGGGTTTTGTATTATGCTGTTTCAAGCTTGGGTCATTTTAGATTGAAATTTTATGGAGTTGCAAGGGTTGAGTTGTAGTGATGGCGCGTCGAGTCCGTCTAATAGGTCGGTTGACATTTTTTTGTTCATCTTTTGGTAAATTTTTTCTTTAAAAAATAATAAAATTCTTTATATAATAAGTAAAAATATATTTAAATAATTAAAATTTTATTTTTATGTTTTGATTATCTTCACGTTTGTAAGAATTTTACTCTTGACTCATAGAGTCAACATGACCAAATCCATTTTTACCTAGGAATTAATCGAGTAACCTTGTTGGGTCAAAACAAGTTTTGTGTAAAATGGGTGGAGTTTGTCTGACCCGGAAATGATAGGGTTGGTTTCGCGGGTCTGTTTGATTTTTTCAAAGTCTACTTACAAGAGAAGCAATATGGGAGTGATATACTTGCAGATACTTGGAGAGACTTTTATGGAAATTTATACTTAGGCCACTTTGAGTAAAATTTTTGTCAAGAAATTATTTAATAATTCAATATTGACAATGGTATCATCAACACAACCGAGAAAGAGAATGTACATATCATTAGTTGACTCAGAGGTTTACTAGGAAGGTGATGTGACCATAACCTACAGATTCCATCGTAATATCATATCATATCAGAGACTCACATCAGGCACTACTCAGACTAGTTATATTGATTTGTTGCTTAGTTATATCAAAATTTCTAGTTCATAATATTATTATTTTAGACGCTTATTATTGTTTCCTATTTTTACCACTAGGCTTGATACTTGCATGAATGGACCAGGCTCTTATTTTATTAAGTAGGAGAGCTTAACTCTCATATAAATAGTCCTAAAAGTTGTTAGGTAAAACATTCTCTTCCAAATTTTCCAAATCACTTACGCGTCCTCTCTACCTTTTTCTGTTAGTTTTTGTTACTATTAGACGCGCATATCACAACCCCCTTCACTGTCTTCTATAGTTGTTGATTTCAGTCATTGGGCTAGACTAACTCTCTGTGGGAACTTGTCTATTTACTACGTATTTGGGAGGGTTCATATTACTTTGACAGTGTTGCGACAACGCTCGTAATAGTCATAAAGCGATTCATCAGCGAACTGCTCTACGTTGCATATTCTCTTCTTCAACTAGTTTGACTTGATAACAAGGAAGTATTTATCCAGAAACATCTTGAGTGCCACCCAGGTGGTGACACTATTAGGCGCTAATAAGTGGTACCAATCCTTTGTAGAAACATCTAGTCCGTTTCTTCATGTTAATGGCGGTCAAAGACTCTGAAATAACATGTGCATCAGGTAAAGCCATTGTCTCTTCTTCGTTTTCTTGAAATAAGGCTCGAGCCGCTTGTCTAGTTCGCAACAACGTCTTTTGGATTTCTGATTAATAGCAACAAGAGACGTATACGTAGAACGAGTGTAGACCTACCTGATCAACACAGATAAACACACAAATTGCCTCCCCGACAATGACACCAATTTGATGACCAGTGTGGAGGGGTATCGTTAGATTCCTTCGACTGTTTATGAAAAGTTATATTATTTATAGTAACTAACTATCTTATTTAACTAACAAGTAGTTTAGAGAAGTAAGTGTCAAATCCACATGGAGGTAAAGTTATCTGTAATTGAATGTTTAATTATACTCATTAGTAACTATGAGGGGTTTGTTTGTTCGTTTGTTTCTACTAACTAACATGCAATTATCTAAAGTTTGTATTTCTACGGGGAGAAATACTTAATAAGACACATATCCGTCTTCAGATGACAAGTTGATTATAGAAATCCAATTCACTACCTTTTACATGCAATTGGTGTTCCTATTATTGTTCTAAGCTAATAGCACAACCAAATACTATTAATACTATCTATTTGAATAACCACAAAACTAACAATAATTCAATTCCGTAGAGTCATTATGCATAGGAATATAGTAGAATATGAAGTAACATAGCACAACCTAATACTAAGTTAGTTCACAAATCTTTACAATTTACTAGCACAACTAGATATAGTACAATTTAGATGCTTCGAAGAGATAGATATGCTTAACCAGTAATATCTACACCTAGCAATGAATATAAGATAAGTAATAACTATATGATCAGTCTAGAAATCAAATCAATCAATCCTAATCAATTAAGCACAAGAGAAAAGATAACAACCAAAGCAATAAATAGAGAATCAAATAACTTACAACAAAATCAAACTGAAAACTTCAACTAGTGACAGTAAGCAATGGAAGCTTAGTTCATCATGGTTCTTCATAAACACTAAGAGTAGAATGGTGATAGAAAGTATCAACGAATATGTGATAATGAACTGCCTAAATCCACTCTACACTAAACCCAAAACTCTAAAATATTATAATAATAAGACCAATACTCGGAAATAACAAAAAACAATTAAAACAAATGTGAAAATAAAAGAAGTTTGGAATATCTTGGAGTCAAATCCGATGTTGGCAACAATCGTTGTTTAGTGGATGGAGTTTTTTTCCTTTAATCCATCTTCAGTAGAAGCTCACTCGATGGGGGTGACGGTCGCCATTATTGGGGTGACTGTCGTTGTTCTTTCACCTTCATATTCTCTTAAATGTAGCTCTTTATCTTGTTTGTCTTCATCTTCTGAATTGTCTTCTCTTCAATATTCAATGTAGCTCTTTATCTTGTTCATTTTCATCTTCTGACTTGTCTTCTCAACTTCATATTTGGTCTTGATTTTCAATAGAGGTCTCTAAGTCTTCCAAATTGTCTCTAAATCTCCATAAATATCACAATACTCAGATATAGCTCACACGCTCCAGATGTGCTTCAAATCATCCTAAAATCATACCAAAATGACACCTTGCCTATGGACATGACATAATTGTGTATATCAGTTGTAGATATTTTTTAATTTAAGGATGAGTGGTAATCTCATTCCACTAATGACGAGTACATTTTAAGTGTGGGAAAGTTTGATATACATGTTAGAATGTGAATCTTGACGAT
The DNA here is from genome assembly GCF_046119375.1 of Phyllobates terribilis. Taxonomy (NCBI): domain Eukaryota; kingdom Metazoa; phylum Chordata; class Amphibia; order Anura; family Dendrobatidae; genus Phyllobates; species Phyllobates terribilis. Next base: position 42,302 of record NW_027368580.1, on the reverse strand, counting down.
GTTCCTTGATGTTTGGGTGAAACAAAACCCATTGCACTGGATGAAATATTTGCTTGTGTTCTTACAGGTTACAAGGAAGAATTGAATTAGTGAAAGGGGTATCAAGGCTTCAAATGTATATCTTGTTAAAAAAAAACCATGTAATGGTGCAAAGAGAAGGCAAGAAGAGCCATGCAAGCGCCGAGTAACAGCTGAAGTCTATCTTTAAGGGAATAACCCGTTAATTGTCCCTAGGGTAAGGAACTGGAGGCGCAGCGCATGGACTTTCGGTCCAATGAAGTTTCCTTATGTGGGAAGCGCGTTAGATAGTACACAAAGAAGGAAAGGAAGATCCTTGCCGCTCAAGTTTAAGAGAAAATCTCCATAGAATCATTTGGAAATCATTGTAAGAGATTGTATCTTAGAAATTATTATTATTATTATTATTATTATTATTATTATTATTATTATTATTATTATTATTTAGGCTAGTTAGTTTAGTAATCAATTAAGGTAGAATCTCGTGGTTTGTTTAGGAAAGCCGAGATTATCTACTTGCTTAGCATTTTTTATATAACTAGACTTATATTAACCCTAGGCTAAGTGGTGCTTGAAGAGAGATTGCACAAGAACTAGTCACACTTTGAAGAAGACAAGTTGAACACTTGGAAGGTCAAGCTTTGGATAAGGTTGAGTTTCTAGGAGATCGAGTCAGACTAGGAAGTATTTTTTTGTTGTTCCACAAATTTAGGTGTTTGAGTAGTCCAGTGTAGATATAATTGTGTATCACTTCTAACAATACAAGTTGATTCAAAATCCTACTTGGAAAAACAGGAGGTAGATGTTTTACTTTCGCAACTAGTTGGTTGTTGAAGGTTTACTCGCTAAGGAACAATATGTTTATTACTTGTATGATTGGTACGTTTATTCTCTTAAGTATCAGTGCTAGTTCAATACTTATTGAAGCTAATTGCTTATATATATTCCGCTTTCCAAGAATCAGTTCACTCTAAAGCAAGGTTTTAGCATTGGTTTAGTGTAATTATATGATGCATTGGAATACATTTGGAGCATTCAAGATATTTTCAAGGAAGTGTGCATTTATGAAGATTTGAAGACAATTGTGAAGATTTGAGGACTTTATGGAAGATCAAAGTCAAGTGAGAAGAGTAGAAGACCAATTTGGAAGATGAAGAATGAAGATTACAAGGGACTACATTCAAGATCAAGTTGAAGACGAAGCTGAAGGAGCATTGTGTTGAAGGACCGCGGCCACCACCCCATATACGACAATTGTCATCCTGTTACTTAGACACTAATGAGAAGAGGATCAAGGGTATTGATCACTATCCACTAAACGTCGATCACCGTCCACGTTGAATTTGGCTCCGATATATTTGAAACTTGTTTGTTAATTTTCAATAGTTATATTAGTTTTATTTGATTCTATTATAGTATATTATTATTTTAATAATTTACAGTTTTAGGTTAGTTTAGAGTGGAGAAACACATTAGTCATAATTCATTGCTTAGTTAGACCACTGAAGTTTTCACTTTGAATAAAGTTGTGAGATTTTTTATTCCTTACCTATTGCTTTTGTGTTATCTTTTCTCTTGTGCTTAATTGATTAGGATTGATTGCTATACTATCTAGTTTGGCCAACTAGTTATTGTTTCCGCTAGTACTTCGTCGCCAGTGTGCAACACGGGCTATGTAGTTTATATGTTATCATAGGCGTCCCTTTAGGTTCGAATGGATGTTTGTAATATATTATTTGAGGATGTGTTTTTGTAGCATGTTTGATTGTAAGTTTCATGCACAGTTTACTTTGTGTATGTTTCATCTAGTAGTGTATCTAGTATCTATTTTTAGATGTGTCCGTATTTATTTGATTAAATACAAGGATGTATTGTTTGCTATGTTTATTATGGTGATTAACGTAAACATACACTTAATTGAGTACCAATGCACTTTATTGATAATGTAAGGCAAGTGTTTGTGATAAATATTCGTATATGCCTTGGCTCCATTTTCGTCCCATTCTTAGCCATGCCTAGTAAAACAGTTATTTGTTTATGTATTAGCCATGATAAATGTTGTTATAGTTCGATGAAACACGTACCTTGACTTGATTTATGTTAATTTGTCCTTCAAATCTTTGGTACACCATATCTTGCTGGGTTACTCCTTAACGATGTTGCATACAATGAATACATGTGAGAATATTATTTTTGTTTTTGTCCTTGTCCGCTTGTTTGGAAAGGAAGTAATGAATTAGGGTGTGTTAGGGCGTTACCTGATTCACGTTTGATAGGTTGTTGAATGCCTCCTTGTATACTATATTCTTCGTTCGGTTCTTTGGTTGGTTCCTTGTTGTTACCATCACTATTTTGAGGCCTTTTGGATCTGTAACTCGTGAAATTGCCACATAAAGCTGGCAATGACATAATACCGGTTTTGGTAAATAGAGTCCGACATGTTTCAATGATTGACCTTGACTCTTATTGTTCGTCATTGCAAAGCAGGGTTGATTGGGAATTGGCGCCTCTTTAGCACAAAAGGCTACCTTGTCTTCGTTGAGCTCATTGAGATTCTTGGAATTAGTACTCTTTTTCCCACATGTGTGCCCGTTATTATCTTTGCTTCAACGACCCAGTCGCCAATCTTTGTGATCAATAGCCTAGTTCCATTACATAGACCTTGTGTTGGGTTGGCATTTCTCAATAGCATGACCGAAAAACCCTCCTTTAGGCTTAAGTTATATGGTGACATTCCTATACATAATCACGAGTTAATATGTATTTTTTAAGTAATAAGAATTTTATGGATGTTCGTATTGAAGCAATGTTATTTTCTTTGCAACCCAAAAAATAAGATTTTGTGAAATGAAGTACGAACTTATATATATGTCATATTTCATTAGTCATCTCTATCTATATGCTTCAGGTAATTGGATAACCTATAACTTCGGGCATGAGACAGACTGCTAAAACAAACTCCAACGTCAAGTAGCAAGTCTTGATTGAATGAAAAACAATTTAAATTGGTTTTCCCTTTCTGGTTCTTATATTGTTGAACTATACCAGCTTTATTAAAAGGGTTTTTGTGCTACCTAGGAATTGTAGTCCATTTAGAATTCTATTAGATACATGTCCTCTTGCTCTGCAATGTCAGTTGATGCTTTGTACGCCTCGTCTGAACTTTTGTAGGATTTTTGTACACGAATTCTTCGAAAACATGTGGTCATTTATTTTAGAGCAAAAAACAAATCCTCTAATTTACACTAGGTGCAGTATACTATAAGTATAACTGTATCCTCTAATTTGCATCTGGTGCAGTACACTATAAGTATAATTGCATAGAGGGTTTCATTACTGTTTTTACCTTCAGATCCACAAACATAATCAAATCACTTGTTGTGAAGCTTTCATAAGATCCTTGGTCATAGCATGTGTGGGTCTTCACATGGCGCAAAAATAATACTCAAAACAATAACGTCCTATAAATATTAGACCGTGTGCTGATCCATAGCTCCTTACACAATATCATTTCTAGTTCAACCACAAAACACTTCCCATTTACAACATCAGATTATTGTCTCATCTCTACTATCATAGGAAAAGCCAACAACTCTATTAAGCTCCCCTTCCGGTATGAGTCCGCCTGGGCTGATTTCACATCCTTCCAAAAATTAGTTTCCAAAGTTTGGAAATACAAAATGAACGGCTATTATATGTTTAATTCTCAAATAAACTCAAACTTCTCAAACTTTTATTCCAAGGATTGGGCTAGGAAAAATTCTAAGAACAACTTCGAACAATTAAAAAAAACTAAAACTCGGCTGGAGGAATTATATGAAAACCTCCTTAACAATCCACATAATGACCGCAATAAAACTCTCATTGAGAACCACACTAGGAAATTTAACTGACTCCTCTCCTTCCAGACTAAGTTATTGAAAAATAAAGTAAAGATCAACTACATCAATCAGGTTGATAATAACACCAGTTATTTTCACGATGTTGCTAAAATTTGCTCATTTTGCCAAGCTATTCTAAGATTTCAAACATTTGATGGTGTTCTTCTCTCTTCTCAAGAGGAGAATTCGACTCAGATCACAAAGGAAATGATGAACCGCTTCTCCAATGGGGACCTTTCTCCCCATTTCAGATCAAGAATTGACCATAATCCTGAATCTTATATAGAACATCGACAATGCTCTTCTTCTGAAGCCGCCATGTTTAGAGGAACTCAAGAATGCAGTGTTTGAACAACCCCCAAACAGAACCCCGGGCCCTGATGGATTACCGATTGATTTTTATAAAATATTCTGGCTCATCATCCGCCCATCTTTATTCGAGGCCGTAAATCATTTTTCCATTCCAAGAGACTTCTCTCCCACGGGAACCATGCTTCCATTTCCTTAATTCCTAAAAATGAGAACCCAATTAACATAATCATTATTGTCCCATTAGCATGTGTAATTCCTTATATAAAATCCTTTCAAAACTCCTGCTTAAAAGAATGAAACCCCTAATGCCAAAACTCATATCAAAATTCCAAAGCGCTTTTGTATAAGGAAGACTTATTCATGACAATATTCTCGCTGCGCACGAAATTTTCCACTCGTACCATAATAACAACTCTAAAACCACAAAATGGATGTCTATAAAAATAGACTTGGAAAAAGTATATGACAAACTAAATTGAACTTCCTCTTCTTGGTACTCCGCACATTTGGATTCTCACAAGATTGGATCACTAGGATCCAACAAATCATAACAACCTCCAAATTATCAGTCCTCACTAACAATCAACCAGGCCCCGAATTCTCCCCTTCGTGTGGTATAAGACAAGGTGATCCTATAGCTCCATTCTTATTCATCTTTGTGATGGAGTTCTTCGCTAGATCATACAGAAAGAATCCCTTAATCATGATAGGAGGGTTGGTATCAAGCTTACTAGAAACAGAAATGTTATCTCGTTCCTTAGCTTTGCTGATAATACCATTATCTTTGCTGATGCAAACTCTACTAATCTAAATTACATAAACTCATTCCTCGAGAATTTCTTGAACATTAGTGGTTTAAAAATTAACTATAGCAAAAGTTCCTTCCAATTCTCGAAGAATGTATCTAAACAATTCGTTGAAAACCTGGCCAGTATACTGAATATCCCCATTACCACCAAATTAGAAAAGTACCTTGGAATCCCTATTGTCAATGGTAAGATTAATAAACAAACCTTTGACTTCTACAAAAACTCCTTAACCAAACAACTCTCCCGTTGGAAGGCCAACTCCCTTTCTCAAGCTGGTAGGGTTGTCTTGATTAAATCAAACTTATCTGCTAAAATGAACCATGTAATGCATTGCTTTTTGCTATAAAAAGGCCTCTGTGAAGAGTTTGATAACATTCTTAAAAGATTTTTGTGGAATAACTATAGTAGAAAGTTTCACCCTCTAGTCTCGTGGGATAAGATTTACAAACCTAAAAGTGAAGACGGACTAGATATCATGTTGTATTTTGAACACAACAAAGCTTTATAAATGAAATTGCTCTGGCGTCTCCTCTCTAATCCTGATTCGCTTTGGTGCTCAATCATTTACGAAAAATACATTAAAACTAATCGTCTCGAGGATATTCAGAAATCTCACAAATTCTCATGGCAATTCAATAGACTTTTATCAATTAGATCTGGATTCTTTTCAACGTCCTATGGTCCGTTGGAAATGGTCTTCGCATCTCTTTTTGGGAAGATCGTTGGATCCCTCAAACTGATATAAAGGAACATTATACCCCTAGTTTATCCCATATTAAAGTTGCTGATTTCATTAATAGCTCAAGCCAACGGGACATCACCTCTCTGGGACAATTCCTTCGTGAGAATGTTGTATCAAATATCAAAAAAATCTATATTCCCTACACGTTGGTTGCTGACTCAGTAATCTGGTATCCTAATCAATCTGAAAGTTCTCGTCGAAAGTAGCTTTCAATTCAGTCCGAGCTCGTGCACATACAAGCTTTGATGAAAAAATGTGGAATTTTGATGTTCCACCTAAAATAAAATAATTCCTCTGGAAAGCTTGTTCGGACAACCTTCCAAATACTGAACGTCTTAATCGCTTTTTTCATAAGGTCCCTGACACTTGCCTACTTTGTAATCAAACAAATGAAAATACCACCCATCTATTCTTTCAGTGCAACTTTACAATCACTAAATTTAACATATTAGCAAGACAACTAGGAAATCATTTTTCCTTCCCAACTGAAAATAATTTCCTTCAAGCACTATATATCTTTCAAACAACAAATACAAATGTCATACTTGCTCTTTTCTTGTGGCGGAACATATGGTTCTGCCATAACAACTTTGTGTTTTGCAAGGAAGAATATAAATTTTCTGACAACTCATGAAAAATCATCGCATGAGCCCTCTCTCAAGAAGAAATGTGGATGCCAAGGAATCAAAATAATGTAAAGACACAAGTGTGCGAAAGAATGCTCACTCCCAGCCTGGGTTTGGTGGACCGTCCCGTGGCAAGGGATGGTCTCCCTACCTGACGACTGGAGTAAGATCAATTTTGATGGAGCTTTTGGTCCTTTCGGGAGCTCTATTGATTTCATTATCAGAAATTCACAAGGACATATCATATTGACTCATCATAATAATATTAATATTTCGTCCTCTCTCCAAGTTGAAGCTCTTGCCGCCCTAGCGGGCGTTAGGTCTGCCCTTGCCTTGGGGTTTCGGAAGATTGTCATAGAAGGTGATAATGTTACAGTCATTCAATCTATTAGAAGCACGTGGAAGGTCCCCTGGGACATCGCTCATATAATCAAGGACATTAAATAGAATCTCCAGAGTTTCTAGGAGTACAAGAGCTCCTTCATTTCTAGAGATGCTAATGCCGCAACGGACTTCATTGTCAAAAGTCTTTGGAACGAAGAGTATATCAATGTAATCATGGAGTTACTGAATAGTGGATTTAGTCCTACTAGAGTCCCGACTCTTCACATTGATCCGAAAGAGTGATGGATTTTCTAAAGATCATCCACTATGATGATTTAGGAATTCCGTGTTAGGTATTCCTTTGTTTTGCATTTTAAAGAAATGATTTTGCTAAGAACTTATATATAGTAAATTAATAAAAAGATATGAGACGATCCAACATCATCTCCACCACATATTGATCTTTCAAACCCCAACTAAAATTTTGGTAAAACTTTATTAAGAGACGAAAAGTTTGATTAAATTGGAATATATATCTTGTAATTCCATTGTAACTTTGAATAGTGGGAGTAGAAATACAAAATCCTAAAGAATATAAATCCGTGGATTGCGATCATATTTTAATTTTAACATTAATATATCTTAAAACAAAATTATTTTAAGTCTTCTCAAGAATTTAGACCCTACCATTGCTTATATATCAATCTCATATTTGTCACACTATTCTCTCTCCTCTTTATTAATATTTTAGTTTTTTTTCATCATTATATATATTAACACTAAAATTGGATAAATTATTTATATTTTAATCAAATCTTATCAAATCTAATTCTTAACTAATTTTTTATTTAAATATATATTATTCCTAGAATATCTTATTATAGTGATATTTATTTATCAAATTAATAAATCTAATAAAACTAATATACAACCTATATATTAAAGTTTATCAGAATTCTCTTTAGTTTTAGCCCATTATTAATTAGGTATAATTTTCTTACTAGATCTATTATTATATCTCCTACTCCTATTGGTCTTACTATTCTCTCTTTTATTTTTTAATTTCATAAATAATTTAATAATTAAAATGTTAAAAATCCTTTTATAAATTTAGATTATTTTCAAATTAATAACTATATTAGACATAGACTTATATTTTAACATATAATAAATATTATTATAAACTGCATTTCTTCCCTAAGAATCATACTTGTCATAATTTATATTTTTTATATATAAAATGAATCCAATTTTTGTGGAATCTTTTAAAAAATCAGCAAAATGAATTAGTTTATATTAATAAGATCTTTTCATAATAACATTGTCAAAATGATAAATATTAAATACGTAAATAAAATTTACGTATAAACTTTACAAAAAAGTTCTAAAAGTTTGATTTATAAGGAAAATAATTTGATTTGTGATTTTCGATTTAGCACTATGGAAGTTAGATTTTAGTTTCTTTCATAGAAATTAAATTTGGAGTCATTCATTTTTAACTATTATTTAGATTATAGTAATAGTGTAATACAATTCAGCATGTATCACTATTTATCTAATAATTATTCATCATCTCATCAAATCTCACAATTTAATCAAATCTCACATCTATAATAAAATCTCTTATTAAAAATATTAAGATTAAGATAGTGCATATTGATAAAGTTTTCATTAACACTTTTCTATGTTTTTTGAACGGCATTTCTTTTTGACACAATTTTTACTTTCTAACGCAGTGTGAGTACCGCCAGTTCTGGGACACGCGTAACTGGGAGTTATTGGCTTGTATAAACCGCTAGTACCTTGTACATAGAAACCCCGGTTTCTGTCTCCCCTTACCCTCGGTTCCTGCATGTCACCAACAGGCGATTTTGTGTATATGCCAATTGGTGCACAATAAAATCACTTTTGATTATTTTGTACAAAACATAATACATATATAGTCTTTTTTATTATATTTTGATAAAAAAAATAATGTGTTTTACTAGCCTATAGCATTATCAAGATACATACATACCTATTTGATTTTGATTACTGTGACCTATAACCATTTTTTCAATTCATTTAGATGTTATATAAATTTTTTCGAGTCTATTTAACAATTGTTTGATAAAATATTATTTGATTTATTACATAAAGTAAAATCGGGATGATGTTGAGTTGGATGTTGTTATATGAGGTTAGTGAAATGAAAAAACAAATCTCACATTGAATAAGAAAGATCATAGTTAAAATAAAGCAACAACCCATATAACTAACACGAGCAAATCCAACACAACAAAGATCACACTTAATGTCAAGAACGGCCATCGGCCAAAACATAAAACCAAAATCCAAAACATAAACATATACATTATAATAGTCATACAAAAAAATTTCAAACAACTTCATACTCATCAATAGTTTGGTCGGTTGTAGAAAGGGAGAAACTCCTCAACCGACTTCATTACTGCATCATGCATCTCATTTGCCCGCTCATATGGTGGTTGATCATCGTAAAATGGTAAAAGGTACTCGTGTACTCGACTAGCGATCTTCTTGTCAAGTATAAAATATAAGATGTAGTAGAAAAAATAAATATTAAAAATGACAATTTAAGAATGAAAATTCAAATTATTACCTCGTGTGATCTCACATGTGCAGAAGTAATGTAAGGGTGCATCCTTTCTAATAACCAAGACATGTACGACCCATCGGACTGCCATGGAACATTAACGGCATCACCTAATTCATTGATGGATAAGGTATGCCATCCTTGAGAACTCCATATCCAATATCCTTGATCATAATCCACTGGATAGTCTATGAGCTCTAATAGAGTCAATCACCGGCTTTGGGATCCGTGCATACGCCCAAATTGGCACGCCACCCGGTCTGGCATGTACAACTCTGTGTGATGCAACAATGATAGGACCCCATGGAATAGAGAGGGGACGTAATGCCGTGTCATTGAAGTCAAGATGACCGTATGACATCCAATCAGCCTATGCATATCATACATATTGAATTAATTTAACATTAAGTGTGATTAATTAGGTAATAATTTTAGGATAAGAATGTATTTACATCATTAACGGTCATCCTGTCGAGGATTGCTCGATACCCCCTACTACTGACAGTCTCTCTGGATGGTACCATTTAGATGCCCATGACTTTGGAGCATCCTGGCTCCATTCAGATGATTGAAGAGGCCTGAACTGTGGAAAGTACTTATATATCCACGCTTGTTATTATGGTCAAAATCAATTGGAAAATTAAGACACGGTCATAAGCATATGTAAAATTAATATAGTGTTTTGAAATAGAGTTTACGTGTAGAAGAGTATAACACATAGATACTTGTCGACACTCAGTCAGTGTACACTCGCCCAAGGACCGGTACAAGTGGAATAGGATGCCCGTCCGCCAAGCTAATTTGTCAACCTTTTCAAGAGGGTTGACGTACTCGAAATTAATTGAGATCGATCTTCTTTTATGACTTGTCAGGAAATATTATCGTCGACATCAAGAATACTAAATACGTCGTTGCCCTCTCGGTTGAAGTCCACTTATTCTCCTTCGACACGTCCTTCAACATGTTGACAAATATATCGGACAGAATCATCATCGACGGTGCAAGCGCTGGATCTATATTAAAGTACTCGAAAGCCTGTAGTAGCAGATATGTGTGCCTAGTAGTGCGGTTCCCCTAAAAGCTTAAGATCTGAGCTAAATGACATGCTATCACCAAAGATGGGCATATCCAGATTGAGATGAACGTCATGGAGAGTGACCATCATCTCTTCAAATGTCAAGTGGAACGAGCTCGTCTCCGGCTACCAACGTTTGATGAACGCTTCTATCAACTGTATGTTGATATCTGCATACATCAAATCCGGTATTTTCCCAAAACAAGACCCATAGACAATTCCCCCCAAGATTTCTTTTTGGACAGTTTCCATTTCAAGAGCATATGATTTCGACGTTGAAAAGTCAATGTCTGCCTCTCCTATAATTTAAATATACACATAATTATAGAAAAATAACTTATAACAACCTAAAATTATCAAGAAAATATAAATTCAATGATTATTGAAATCTAATTTAGAAAATTACCTTGTTATGATAGATGTCATAAGCTACATGAGCCTGAAACCCTATTAGCAATTCCGGATTCATGGGTCTCCGTCCACACCTTGTATTAACTTAGGGATATATCGTTCATTTGATCTTCTTTGTCTTCGCCTCCGAGATGAAGAAGCTTCCCTAGTATCCTCCTCCACCCTCTCCGCAACCCGGCGGTACCTCCCTTTCATCCTCCCTCTCCGCCTCCCTCTCTTATTCCCTTTCATCCACCCTCACCTCCTCCCTCTCAGCATGATCATGTGGATTCTCCTGTCCTCATTCTAAAATAGTAAATTACATAAGTGAGCAATTTTTAATACATTTATTTGATGATATAATAAGATGTAAATAATTTATTATTTAATAAAGTAATCAGTTTTCTTACCTTTGTGATATGAACATGGAAGATGTGACTGTTAAGTTGAATAAATAGAAAAGCATTGAGTACTGGTTGCCAAACTGTGAGACAAACTGTAGATTGGAGATGAATACATGGGAGGAGGAGGATGAGGGATTTGAAGCTGGAAAATGAGAGAAGGATAAGAGGGTTGACTCGGGTAATACAAGGCAGGAGGAAACTAGTAGTACTGATGTGCATGCGGTGGAGGAGGCGGATAATATTGTGGAGGAGTAAGCTGATAATGTTGTGCATGCAGTGGAGGAGGCGTGTAATACTGGCCATGAGGGAGACTAGTAATGATGTGCATGCGGTGGAGAAGGTGGGTAATTCTGTCCAGAAGGAGATCGTAGTATTGTGGAGGAGTAACACCTATGATATCCATAGTCTCCTCGTCTGATGAATTGGGCATATATAGAAGAGTAACTGGTTTCGGTCCTTGCTATAGTGTTTTTGTTCCTCCTTTTTCGACTCGTAGAGACGTATTCCTGTTACCTGTTTTTCTTTTTATGGTCCCTCAATTCAACACGCCCCTCACGTGAATCGCGGACAACTTCAGGGGTCTTGCCTATTGCTGCATGATCCATCATCTAACACAACATATTACAAGCATATATTATATCATAAACAACATATATATATACAAATTTTAAAATATTCTCAACAAAATTAGGATCATTCTCAACATATAAACAACATATATACAAATTATTGTGGTTCTCAACATATATACAAATTAGGAACAAAATCAACATATATACAACATATATACAAATTGGGATCGTTCTCAACATATATACAACATATATGCAAGTTAGGAAGAGAGTCAACATCTTAAACAACATATATACAAATTAGGGTCGTTTTCTACATATAAACAACATATATCATCATAACCAACATTAGGCACTGGAAATTTTTCTGAAGCAGCTAGTAACCCCGATTACTAACAGGTAGTAACCGGCAGTTTCTAAGTCGACGGAACCGTCGGTTCCGCGAAGCCACTAACCGCCGGTTTTCCATTGATCCTAGAAATCAGAATCTCACATTTTCTCCAGTTTTTTCAAAAAGAATAGTATTTCATTGTAATTCAGATTTTTTCACAAATTTAAGTTTTTCAACCATATAATTATCATAACACATACTTATACATGAGAACTATCACCTAACTAGATCTACATATATATAGCACATTTACATGAAAACTCAAAAAAGTGGAAATAAACTAAAATCACACCTAAATGTGTGGTATTTGTTGATAATTGAAAAAAATCGACCAAAATATCTTCTCCCGGTAGGGAAGCACGCAGATCTTCCAGTAGAGAGCTTGGATGATGAAGTGTCTAGGGTTGAAGAGGAAGAAAGCCAACTCCCGGTTTTTAAAGCCAGATTTATGTTAACATAAACTGCCGGTTTTGAGTTTGTCTAAACCGCCGGTTCTAGCACAACAAGAACTCACGGTTCCTAGTTCGCCTGCTGCTCTGCCGGTTTCGACTCATTAACTCTCGTGGTTCCTACTTAATCTTGTACTAGATGACTTGTCTAATATTTAATTTAATTCAATCTTGATAAATATTGAATCTTAAGTAATTTTTGTAAATATAGTTGCTAGAAAATGGAAGAAATTACTAGATGACTTAGTTAACATTTCATTATATATTATTGAGCTACATTTTTATCTTAACATATTTCCGTAGGTAGTTAATCTTGTACTAGATGACTTATCTAATATTAATGATGTCTTATATTTCACAGTTTACTAATTCATCGTACCTTGGTGATTTTGGTACCCATACGATGTTGCAATAAAATCAATTAGTTTGTTACCAAAAAAAGTGTTATATAAAATCAAAATGTATCGAAACACGTATTGACCTTAATATTCATTTCGATTTGCTACATAGATTATATAAACAACTAATATGTTACCAAAATTAGTGTTATGGGCTAGTAATCACAATCATCTCTATATAATGGTTAAGGAAAGATGAAACTTCATCGATATCATCTCGATAATGGCTATAGGATAGTAATCATCTATTTTTTAAATATAGTATAAAAGACTAAACATGTGTTGTACATTGTAATAAAATTATTGCAAGTTGATTAATGGAAGCTAATCGGAAGATAACGTAATCTGGCAAATACTGATGTGCCAGAACCGGCGGTTAATAAGGTATAAAATCGACGGTTTCTAATGTGCAACAACCATCGGTTTCGTGATGCTAGTAACCGATGGTTTGTAACACAGGGAAACCGACGGTTTTGGCACTGCGTTTAAAAGTAATAAAGAGTTGCGTCATTTAGCAACATCCTTTTTTAAATTAAAAGATTATCTTTTAATTTTTTTAATATTGTACCATCATAAGATAAGAGATATTCTAGGAGGTATATTATTATAATAAACTACAATAAAAATAAGACGAAAAATCTTCTACAAATTATATGATATATATGAGATTTATTTTTCTAATAAAATAATACAAAATACCTATAAATTATATGTATGGATTAGATGTATTTTTATAGTAAAATAATATAAAAATAGTGCATAATGATAAAGTTTTCAATAACACCTTTTTACATTTTTCTTAGTTAAAAGATGATATTTCAATTTTTTTATATTGTACTATCATAAGATAAGAGAGATTCTAAAAGATAAGTTTTATGATAACTAAAATAAAATAAGATAAAATTCTTCTATAAATTATATGATATACATGATACACATTTTTTAATAAAATAATATGAAATAGTGCATATTGATACAATTTTCATTAACACTTTTTCTACTCTTTTTAATTACAAATATCTTTTAGTTGTTTTATATTGTACTATCATAAGATAAGAGAAAGTTTAGAAGATGTAGTTTTGAAATAAATCAAAATAAAATAAAATCTAATAAAAAATAATATTATATTGTACTATCATAGATACGAGGATCCTAGAAGATATTAATTTACCATAAAAAAAATTCTATAAATTATATGATATACATGAGATGTATTTTTTGTGATAGAATAAAACAAATAGTGCAAATTGATATAATATTCATTAACTCTTTTCTTCTATGTTTTTTAATTAGAATATAATCTTTTAATTACTTTATACTTTACTATCATAAGATAAGAGAGATTTAGGAGATGTAGTTTTGAAATAAACTAAACTAAAATAGAATCTTATAAAATGAACCTCCATTTCCGGAATTTTATGTGGTTCAAAAATAAGACATGGATGTTCATTAAATTCCAAGTTCATAACAGATATGTGGTTCAAAAAATAAGACATGAAGGTTCATTAAATTACATAAAAAGGTTCATGTACGCACGTACACTCGAAATGACTTGTACGCACCAGATCCCAGATCATAAAGATAAATCGTGTATAAAATTAGATTGGTTAGTGTAAGTGTATTGCAAGTAGTTGAATTAGAAATATATTTTTTAAGAATAGAAGTGACATCTATATTTTGGAATATCGAAAATAGAATACAAGATCTATATAACAGGATAAATGGAGCATAACATTAGGTATTATTATGAGTATTTTTGTTAAAAATTACTATTAATTATTCTATTGGATAAACTTACAAGCTTTTACAAAATTAGGTAGTTATACAAGTAGACACAACCGTCTCAGATATTTTAAGGGCCATGTTCAAAATATTTTAAAATATTTTTATCTTTTTATGATTCAATACTAACTTAAATATTTTTTATCTGATAATATATTAAAATATTTGTTAGTTTCATCTACACTATCAAATATTTAATTAGATAATTCATTATCAAAGAGCAATAAAAATCAAATAAAAAATATAATATAAATATTAAATTAACCGTTTAACTTTAAAATTTGAACGACTCATTAATAAATTAAATAACAAATAGTATAACATACATACTTGAAATTAATAAATAATAACATTAAAAAGCACAATAAAACAAAAAAAAACGTGGCCCGCAATAAACCCATAAAAGGGAGCCCATGGAGTAGGGTTCGATATTAATGAATAATAACAATAAAGGGCACAATAAACCCATAAAAATGGAGAAACATGCGGTAGGCTGGAATCGAACCCGCCCCAAACAATAGTTTCAAATGCATCATGCCACTGCGCTGACACAAATTCATAACCTTGATGTAACATTTAAAATATAATAAATTTTATTTGGGTAAAAAATTTAGCCAAAAACTGTAAAATGGACCCAAAATTTGAGGGTCTGTTCTGTCGGACATGTTGAACATGCTCATCTACGGGCCTACAAATAGATTAGTATATAAATGTATAGTTATATTATTCTTAAATCAATTCATACAATTTTTTTTTTGATTATAGGTCAACAAAAGGAATCCTCCCTAACCAGAAGGCAATCCCGCAAGAATTATCATGCATGATAATGCTTACAAAGTTTAAAAGGAAAACTAAGGAGCAAAGGACGTGAAACGCGCATCCTTTCTCGCAGAGTCCTGATATAACTATCAGGTACTTTATCTAGGTTACGTATATACATAAAAATAATCTAAGTCTATATTTTGGGCCTCCTTAGATGCCAATAGGTCAACAACCTTGTTGTTCTCTCTATAACAATGAAGGAACTTTGGTCTCTTCGAAGTAGAGGATTTCCCGCTCGATGTCCTTGATAATAGTCTAGATGCTCCATGGTACCTGCCAGATTTTCCTAATCGCATTTATAACTGAGAGATTATCTCCTTCTATAATGAGTTTTCTTATGTTAAATTGTTTAGCATTTTAAAGCTTCTAGAGCAGCAAGGGCTTCTCCTTGTATAGGTGACGAGACATTAATTAATTTATGAGTAATGGTAATAATTTTCCCAGTGCAACTTCTAGTGATATTTCCCGCAAAAGAATCATCGTTAGTGGAAAAAGAAGCATCAAAGTTGATTTTATACCAAGTATCATGTGGGTTTTTTTTCCAAGGGGCTATATTATTTCTTTTTTTGTGTGATGTGTTAAACTTTTTAGATTTATTGTGATTGTTTTTAGAGGAATTATAGTTCATCGTGCCTAGCCATGAGTGATATTGGATAAAGGCCATATCATAAGGCGACTTTGTATTCTTTTTATTATTAAAGATTGGTCTGTTTCGGTCTCTCCAAAGTTCATGCCATACAAAGTATATAATGTCTATATTTTTATTATTGTTAAAGAAGAAGGTGAAGTCATCAATGAAATCATTTGAACATTTAAAAATGATGTTTGTTCCAGATTGATGTTCGATCTTCTTAATCATTTGGATAATATTAGGACATTCGAAGAAAAAGTGAGAAGTTGTCTCAAGGGGAAAATTGCAAGGGGTACAGTGATTAGGTACTCTATTGAAATATCTATTTAATCTTTCAGTTGTTGGAAGACAATCCGAGAGAGCCTTCCAAAGAAAGTTTTTTTTATTTTTGGAGGAATATGAAGATTCCATATTTTATTTAAAATGTCCGAGTTGATACTTGTAGAGTTTTTTTGTTAATTCAATAGCACTTTTCGTACTGAATTCACCAGAGCTTGATAATTTCCAAATTATTTTGTCTTCTATATCAGAAGAAGGAATATAGATTTGTATGATCTGGTTGACAATATTTATGGGAAGTATGGTTGCTAGTTTTAAGGGGTCCCAACTTTTATTACAGGTGATGAATTCAGATACCTTAGTATTTTGATTATGGATTATTGGGTTATAAAAATTATTAATCTTCACATTATCGATCCAGTTGTCATTCCAAAAATTTATTTGTTTACCATTACCTACAACCCAGAATATTCCTTTAAATTTGTCACGTAAATGCATCAAGCGACCAAATTGCCAAGTATGTTTTGATTTTTTATTGTAATTGAGAATATTTTTATTTTTTAGGTATTTTTTGATATAAGCCTAACCCAAATATTGATAATATCCGAGATTATTTTCCACAATAATTTCATTTGAAGGGATATACTAATATCTTCAGCTTTATGTAAACCAATACCACCTTGGTTTTTAGGCTGACAAATCGAACCCCAGGAGATGAGTGATCTTGAGTTTGGAGTATATTTATTCCAAAAGAAATTTTATTAATATCGTCTATCTTATTATGAATACTTGTTGGAAGGTAAAAGCTTTGCATTAGATAATTAGTCTGAGATAAAAGATCAGAGTCCTGATATAACTATCAGGTACTTTATCTAGGTTATATATATACATAATATAATCTAAGTCTATATTCTGGGCCTCCTTAGATGCCAATAGGTCAGCAGCCTTGTTGTTCTCTCTATAACAATGAAGGAACTTGGTCTCTTTGAAGTTGAGGATTTCCCGCTCGGTGTCCTTGATAATAGTCTGAATGCTCCATGGTACCCGCTAGCTTTTCCTAATCGCATTTATAACTGAGAGGTTATCTCCTTCTATAATGAGTTTCATTATGTTAAATTGGTTAGCAGTTTGTAAAGCTTCTAGAGCAGGCAAGGGCTTCTACTTGTATAGGTGACGAGGCATTAATTAATTTATGAGTAATGGTAATAAATTTTCCAGTGCAGGTTCTAACGATATTTCCTGCAAAAGAATCACCGTTAGTGAAAAAAGAAGCATCAAAGTTGATTTTATACCAAGTATCAGGTGGTTTTTTTTGAGGGGGCTATATTATTTCTTTTTTTATGTGATGTGTTAAATTTTTTCGATTTATTGTGATTGTTTTTAGGGGATTTATAGTTCATCGTGGCTAGCCATGAGTGATATTGGATAAAGGCCATATCATAAGGCGACTTTGTATTCTTTTTATTATTAAAGATTTGTCTGTTTCGGTCTCTCCAAAGTTCATGTCATACAAAGTATATAATGTCTATATTTTTATTATTGTTAAAGAAGAAGGTGAAGTCATCAATGAAATCATTTGAACATTTAAAAATGATGTTTGTTCCAGATTGATGTTCGATCTTCTTCATCATTTGGATAGTATTAGGACATTCGAAGAAAAAGTGAGAAGTTGTCTCAAGGGGAAAATTGCAAGGGGTACAGTGATTAGGTACTCTATTGAAATATCTATTTAATCTTTCAGTTGTTGGAAGACAATCCGAGAGAGCCTTCCAAAGAAAGTTTTTTATTTTTGGAGGAATATGAAGATTCCATATTTTATTTAAAATGTCCGAGTTGATACTTGTAGAGTTTTTTTTTATTAAATTCAATAGCACTTTTCGTACTGAATTCACCAGAGCTCGATATTTCCAAATTATTTTGTCTTCCATATCTGAAGAAGGAATATAGATTTTTATGATCTAGTTGACAATATTTATGGGAAGTATGGTTGCTAGTTTTAAGGGGTCCCAACTTTTATTACAGGTGATGAATTCAGATACCTTAGTATTTTGATTATGGGTTATTGGGTTATAAAAATTATTAATCTTAAAATTATCGATCCAGTTGTCATTCCAAAAATTTATTTGTTTACCGTTACCTACAACCCAGAATAGTTCTTCTTTAAATTTGTCACATAAATGCATCAAGCGACTAAATTGCCAAGAATGTTTTGATTTTTTATTGTAATTGAGAATATTTTTATTTTTTATTTATTTTTTAAGTATTTTTCTGATATAAGCCTAACCCAAATTATTTTTCATAATAATTTCATTTGAAGGGATATGTTAATATCTCCAGCTTTATGTAAACCAAT
Source organism: Phyllobates terribilis (assembly GCF_046119375.1). Taxonomy (NCBI): domain Eukaryota; kingdom Metazoa; phylum Chordata; class Amphibia; order Anura; family Dendrobatidae; genus Phyllobates; species Phyllobates terribilis. The sequence continues at coordinate 23,430 of NW_027368580.1, read as the reverse complement.
ACCACCTTGGTTTTTAGGCTGACAAATCGAATCCCAAGAGATGAGTGGTCTTGAATTTGGAGTATATTTATTCCATAAGAATTTTTTTATTAATATCGTCTACCTTATTATGATGAATATCTGTTGGAAGGTAAAAGCTTTGCATTAGATAATTAGTCTAAGATAAAAGATTGGATTGGATTAAGACTAATCGCCCGGCTTGGGAAAGTGTGTTAGCTTTCCAGCTTGATAATTGATTTTGAAATTTTGTTATAGCGTAATCAAAGCATTCATTTTTAACTTTTCCAGCTAGGATTGGTATATCCAAATATTTTTCCATAGATGTTGTAATCCTAATTTGAAGTTCAGAAGCTATATTGTTTTTAATATGTAATTGAATATTTTTGAAAGTTGAATAGAGCTCTTCTCATGGTTTATTTTTAAACCTGAAATTTGAGATAGGTGTTGTAAGGTATTTTTAATATGCTTAGCATTGGAGACATTAGCATTTGCGAAAATTATAGTGTCGTCTGCAAAACTAAGAAATGGGATACACACACCATTATTATAAATTTTGATACCCACTTTATGATTATTTTTTTGTGATTCTTTGGTCAGAAGTCTAGCTAGGTATTCAATAGCTATGATAAATATAAAAGGTGCAATAGAATCGCCTTTTCTTTTGCCACATTTTGGTTTGAAAGCAACCCATTTGTCTGAAAAACCAAATGAAAGCATCATTTTCTCGATAAAAAACCATTGAATTTTATCGTAAGCTTTTTCCATTCTATCTTTATAGCCATCCATCATCTATGACCTTTTTTCTTTTTATAAAAAGAATAAAAAAATTCGTGAGCTATTAGAATATTATCCTGGATTAATCTATTCTGGACAAATGCACCTTGCAGGAGGTTTATAATTTTTGAGAGTAATGATTGAAGTCTATTAGACATCAGTTTCGTGATGATTTTATAGATAGTGTTACAGAGACTAATTGAGCGATAATGGTTTCTTGATTTGGGGTCATTTGTTTTAGGGATTAGGGAAATATAGCAGTGAGTCGATTCGTTTAATAGGTTGCCACTGTGAAAGAAAGCTTGAATGGATTTCACAATAGAATTTTTTATTATAGACCAATAAGCTTGGTAGAATTCAGCAGTGAATCCATCTGGACCACAAGGTTTATTTTTTGGTAAATTATTTACTATATTTTTAATTTCAACTTCCGTTGGGTTTTTTTATTAATAAAGAATTATCTTCGTCCTATATTACAGATGGGATTATTTCAAAATATTGGGAATTAAGCGTATAGATATGACTTGGGATGAATCTCGTATGTAAGTCTTTAATGATCGCTTCTCGGATATCTGTTTGGGTGGCATGGTGGAATCCATCTAAAGAGGTGTAGAAAGTAATTTTTTGCTTAAACATTCTTTATTTAGCAATTTGTTGAAAGTATTTAGAATTTTTATCCATATGGTAAGCCGTAAGCATTTTGAATTTTAGCTCTTTGCGACTAATAGCTATGTTGAAACGAAAGAAGGGCGTTGTATTGATTGGAAACATGATAGAATTTATTAAGGAGGTAGGGGATTATTTAGGTTTTTAAGAAGTTCAGATTTGATATTAATTAAGTTTGCTGAGTTTTAAATTAATTTAGCATGATTATTGTCAGTAAATTGCTTCTTCCATGATTTAGAAAGAAGCTTAAGCTTTTTTTGTTTCATATATAAGTTAAACATGAAGGAGCCTTCTTGATTAAAAGACCATGCATTTTTTACTAAATGAATATATTGTGGGTGATCAATTCATGCATTTTCAAATCGGAGGGGGTATTTTTTGAAATCCGTGTTATTTTCTAAATTCAGAATTATGCAACAATGGTCTGATGTGGTAAAGGGGAGGTGTGTAATTTTAATCGATTTATACCAGTTGTTGAAAATTGGTTGAACCATACATCTGTCAAGTTTTTCTAAAATTGTTGAAGAAAAATTCATAGATTTCCTCCATGTATAGGGAAATCCTTGGGAAGGGACTGTGATTAATCCATGATTATTAGTGAGATCTTGAATTCTAAGAAATCTATTATTATTAGAGATGCTCATTTAACCACCCCATTTATCCGATAAACAAGAAATTTCATTAAAATCTCCCATTAGGAGGACATGGAGGTTATATTTTGATATTTTACGGCCAATTTTTTTCACAGAACTCATTTTTAAAACTATTATTAGAAGGAGCATAAATGAAAAGCATTATAAATTCCAACTTATTGTTATTAAATTTTACAATAATTGTATTATTTTTACTATAGCAGACTTTGAAGAAATTGGTATTGATCGAGTTGGAGTTAAACAACCAAAGGCCACCTTTTGTTTGATCTGCATGACTAATATATATGGTTTTGAAACCTAATTTGTGTATAAATTTATTATTCGGAATATAATTAGATTTAGTTTCTGCTAAACAAAGAATATTTAGAAGGTTGGATCTTTTAATAAAGGAAATTTCTATCCAAAAATCAATTCTTCTAGTATCCCGACAACTCCAATATGCAATATTCATATAAACATTTGAATTGGGTATATAACTAAAAGGTGTCGCACGACACAACATGAAGGATACCTGAAAGTATCAAGTATAGAGCATAATAAATATGGAGAAGGATACCTTTCGGTATCAATGTTAACTAACATTGGATTTGAGTAGGATTTGGATGAAATGAAAATTGAATTTACGACATATAAAGTATAGTATAAATACTAGCATACATATAAACATACCATTATAATAGAATCATGATTCAGGGTCATAAGATTATAAGACATGTATAAGCAAGTGAATATATTAAAAATAGAGCATACACATACCATTTGCATAGCACCATACATCTGGAAGCAACTCTGACACTGCGCATACCAGGAAGCGAACACGCGGCTGTTGCAAAATACACTACAGGAGAAGGCATGCATGCAGTGGGCTGTGGGGCTAAAACAGAGAACAACCTGCAGCTGGTGTGAACAGAAACAACAAAGGAGGCTGGCGTCCATTCCGACGAGGAGACCTCCAGAAAATCTGATGATCCGTCTCCAATTTGAGCGAGTATGCCTCCTGGAGCCGAGAAACAGAACCCGCCGACGCCAGATCACCCCTCCCCGATCAGCAAAATCAATTCCAGAGTTACAAATGAGAATGAAGAAATTATTAGGATATGAGTGAAAATGACTGTAAGCAGTAATCCAGTAATTGGGTGTAATAGATATATGAATTTGATTACTTTGACTCTTAATCACAAACTTCTTCATCCATTTGGAACCTAAGTTCCAGAGAGAAGGGATAAAAATAATGAATTAGGGGGGTTTGTAATTCTAAATTGGGGGTTTGAAGAATTATAGTATGAGAGGTGAAATTGAAGAAATCATGAATTAAAATTTGTATACAATGAAATTTACAGCAACAATTTTTATGGATTAAGACCACAAACCAAACCTTGTTTACATAAATTTTAGATCTATTAATTCCTTCATCTCTAAAATCAAAATTATTGAAATACAGTAAATCTGGATTTGCAAAGTTCCCATGATTTGAAACATCATTAGATAAATTATGACAATAATTAGAAATTAAAGTTGAAGGATTGAAAGGGGAATTAGTTCCCAGGGATTTAGAGACAGAAGGGTATCGATTGAAACCAAATAGATGATTCCGAATCAATTTAGGAGCAAGTGATGAAAATAGAAAAGGGGATTCATACCTGGAGGCTTGAAGATGATTAGAAAGAGGGAAATAAACTTGAAATCGAGCAAGAGGAAGATTAGGGGAGGGGAAGGGAGGTTGTAAATCTGTACAAGCATCACCAGACGAGTGCAGGCGGAGGAACGAAACGAGGCTGCCACCGAACGAAAGAACCCGACCAACTAGAGAGAGGAGAGAGATTCTCTCTCTAGTTGTTCGCCCTTACGTCCAAATTTTTCAGTTAAATCAATCCATACACATACACTGAACTTCATATATATTGTGTCTAGTATGTTAAAAGTATTGATTAGTTTATCTTTATTTAGGTAGTTTACATATTGAATGGTAAATAGTCAGAACTGTCAATTAGGTTTATACTTATCCTTCTACATTAACGTAGAAAATTAGAAATAGAGAGAGGTAAGAGTCAAGAAAGAAATTGAGGTAAGGGTCAAGAAAGAAATTGAGTCTGCTTTTTATTCAAGTAATGTGTTTACATAATCTAAACCGGTTGAACAACCCAAAAAGCTGATTCAATTTGTTCTCCGGTGATATGGAATATCAATTTATCTTCTGCAACACATCTGAAATGTCCATATATTCCCGGAATTTTTGAAATACCAATATATTTTTAGTATGCCATTTAATATACATATTTGTCTTTTTTATTTTTTTAATTATTTTTAAATTTATATGTCTCACACACGTCATGTTTACAGTGATGACAGCACAAATGTGCATCAAGTAAAAAGAAAGATATATTGTTGTATCTATGATATCACTTGATCATTTGATAGAATTACACTGAGAAATTGATACTAGATGGATAATGAAAGCAGTTTATCGAAAGAGTTTATATTCATGGTGTAGTGGTAGACGCGACTCTGTTCAACGTAATAATACCAGTGTAGATAAACAATTGTTTACATTTATATCATTATCTCTTACATTGACATTATTACATAGAACGAAATCATGTTCTACCACTACACCATAAATATATGAATTCTTTTAATTAAACCGCTTCCATTTTGATCTAACATCTAATTTATAGGTGTAATCCTATCAAATGCTCAAGTGATATGACAGGTACAACTATGACTCTCTTTTTGTTGACTCGATGAACATTTGTGTTGTCATCACAAACAACATGGCATGCGAGACACATAAATTTGAAAATAATTTAAAACCACATATTATCTTCTATTTTATGAGATAGGATATTCGATATCTTTACTATATTTCTTAGAAGATTATCTTTCTTAGGAGAATATTATTATTACTAGAGTATCTTTCTTTTTACGTTATTGATATCTAGAATTTCTTTATTATCTCTCTTAGAAAATTATGTTATTAGGAGAATATTATTATTAGTAGAGTATCTTTCTTTTTAGGATTATTGATATATTGTTATGTAGATTGTACAATGACTTTTCTAGGGAGAGTTTAAGAGTTTCTATGACCCCCTGACTAGAATCCTAGGCTAAGGCCATAACCACGGTGCTAGACAACTCAATTGAAAGTAGATTTGGTTGCTGTAGCAGAACTATAGCAACCCCTTTGAACAGTTTCATATAAAAAAGATAAGAGGGGCCAATTGCTAACAATATCATTGTAAGTTCGTGTTTATTAAGCCACTATTGTTCAATGTCTTTGAAGGTTCATTAAGTCTTGAATGCGCTTCTCAAGTATTGAATTGCGCTTTAATACTTGGAGATGCGCTTGACCAGTGTAAGACACTTAGTAACTGGTTTACTAAAGTCCTTGAACGCGGAAAAGGTCAAACAACAATAAGAGCGTGCTTTAAGTGTTTAAAGCGCACTAGATTTGCAGACAAAGAGTTTTCCAAACGGCGAGAACCCTAAGTCACTAATTGACTCGGGATAAAACTTCACCACTACAATGTATTGATTAGAAGAAGGTTACAATCTCTCGCTTCAACACTTTGAAGCTCACTCGTAAACTCTCTCTTTACAATACTTGAGTTCAGCTCTCTAGAACAATGGCACTTCACCTCTCTTGATTACAACTGAGTAAACACTTAAGCTCTCCTAGCTTCTCTCTGAATTCCTCACTTTGTAATACCTAGAGTGAATGCAATAGTCCACTATTTATACACAAACCTTAAGCTACTACTCTAACTTAAATTTCGTGTAACAAAACAAAGACTAAGCATATTGCCACCTCATCAATCCGTGCGCCTTGATCAGATTGTAAGAAATAATCAGCCGCTCAGATTAATGGTTTTGTTCTTTCAATTGTTGATGCACGCCACCTCATCAATCCGTGTGCTTGCGCTAACGAACTATCTCCACGCTGGCGATCCCTGGGTATGCGTCTCAAAGTCTTCAAGTTCTTCTCACACCTCTTGTGTACTCAACTTGAACTCTCCCGCTCACCAGCCTTCCCCTTGCATTTCGGTAGTTCTCTTCTGTGACAGCGTACACCTTGTGCTACGCGTGGAACCTCGTGATCAACATTCTTCCGCTTCATTCAAGCGCATCTTCTATGCCTTAGAAGCTCGCCTATACTCACTTCTGGACTTGAATGGGATTATTAAACACCGCTTGCGAAACTTGCTTTCTTCGCTTGGTGTTAAGCGCGACTGAGACCAGTCGAAGGCATCTCTAAGTGACTTAAGCGCATGCCAGTAGATATTACAATAACCTGGAAAGCTTAAAAACACTAAGAGATTAAACATATTAGTTTGTTATCATCAAAACAAAGAGAAATAGATTAAGCTTTAATAAGACTATTAAAGCTCAACTAACAATTCCGCCTTTTTGATGATGACAAACTGTGAACAGGTAAGCTCATGAATACTTTCATTAATGATTAAAATGGAGACAATAAATACAAGTTAATCAAGTATTCAGATTCGGAATTAGATCGAAGTACCTTTACCAAGTACTTAACCAACCAATTTTCAAATTCCCCCTAAATTCAGCACGATCTCATACTTCCCCTTAATCAAAGAAGGATGTACCTGTTTTCTTCCCCCTTTTGACATCATCGAAAAAATCAAAAGCATAGTCATACGGTAAGAAATATAGGAGGGTGCGCTTGTAGCTAATAAGTCAAAGAATGCAAAATAGCGAACAATAAGCAACTGAAGTAGAGAAGAGTCAAGTTAGCAAAGCTCTCAGAGATATAAAAATCAAAAACATACGTTCATTAATCATTTTAAGTCACTACCACAAAATAGGATAGAAACCTAACAAGCTAGTTCACAAATACTTAAACAAAGCAGAGAGAGAAAAAGAAGTCAGCAAAAGCGCTTGAAAGCGCAACCATCACAACACTTTAACAACTACCGCCTTTCTCAGAATCAAACTTCTCCTGAACCATCTGAACCATCTTCGTCACCTGCTCGACCAGCGTACCAAGCAGTGTCTCGACCTTTCTCATGATGCGCTTCAAGTGTTGCAACAACACTTGAAAAATATGTAGAACGAGAGAAGGCGAGCGCGAGGATACTGAGCTCGGAGCGCGATGAAGAGGGGTGTGTACCTTCAACTCTAGGAAGCAGGATTGCGCAAATGGCATCAGAAGTAAGAAAAGTAGAGCAGGCATAGTCTGAGAGAGAGCGGTCATAGAGTCCATCAGCTTGGAGCATCTTGCACACGATATGAGAAATGGCAAAGGACCAGAGGTAGCTGCTCGACAAAGAACTAGGTGACTCATCATAATCTGGGCAGTGTTGATCACCTGGTTTGAAATAACATTCACCATGATACAGTAGTTAGAAATTGGTTACCTTGTCTCGGTCATAGTCCCTCGGTGTAATATTGGTGATGATAAAGTGATGTAGAAGCCTCCGACTTGGTTTCAGCATATCCACTATAAGAGTGCGCTTGGGCACGTTAAGGCCAAAGACGACTTCATTAATCTGTTTGGCACCGACAGGCTAGTTCTTTTTATAATCTCTACACAAATAAGCACTCGCAAAATAGTCTATGCAAATTCTGCTCGCTACCTAAAGACAAGACTCTTCAAATTGAATTATCAAGCCTAGCAATATGATGGATAATAATAAACCTAGTTTGCAACCTAGATAAAATCAAGATCAATCAATGATACTATAAAGCACAAGAGATTATAAAACAATCCTGAAATTAACTTTAGAACATAAACATAAGAATTCTCACAACAAACCTAAAACAATGGCTTCAGCCTTAAGAGTGAAACTATAGAGAACTTAGCCAGACATAGCCATCGAAAGCAATGAATAATATGGATGAATGATGGGAAAACAAACCAGGGAAGATGGTGAAAGTGGAATAAAGGTGGAAGTTTTCCCTGACTGCTGCTGAATTCTCCTAAATGAATGTGGCCAAAGAATAATGAAGTAAAGATGAGTCTAACTACCTAATTTCCTTAAGGCTTATATAGTCTCCAATTAAAGGGAATAAAAATAAATGCAAATAACTAAAAAGATGTGGAAATAAAATATAAAATCTCGAATCAAATCTTCATTTTAATGGGGTTGTCCGTGTCCGCACATCAGCATTGGAGCACAGGGGTCGCGATCGTGACTTTGCTCCAGTTCTCAGGTCCGTGGCTCGGGTCGCAATTCGTGATAGATAGTTTCCGGTTACGACTAAGTCGTGATTGTGACATGCTTGTCTCGGTCGTGACAGCTTCAACTGAGGCTGGATCTTGATCGTGATGCTCCATCTCGGTCGTGACTGCTTCTCCTAAGATGGTCTTCGGTCTTCTACAAGCGTCAAGGCAGCTCGGCTTCGCCTCTTGGCTTCTCCTTGGGTGTAGGCGTGGTGTACTTCCTCTAGCTTCATCCCGAATGCACTAAAAGTGAGCACAACCAGGATCTCCATGATAAAACCACTAAATACCGCTTATGAGCATCCCGCTAATCCATAAATATGCTCCAAACCAGATTCCGGGAATACCACTTGTTAAGTACCTAAATACCACCATTCCTAATCTAATAGTCGCTAGTTAACACCATATAATAAGCTCCTATCAAACTTCCCCACACTTAAACCTTGCTCGTCCTCGAGTAAGCAAAATAAAGCTCACTCCTCCTATAAGCACAAAGGTCTGCAGTAAGTGTAGAGACAGTCTGCTGGCGACTATACTTCGAACTCCAAGTGTAAAGAGAACACTAATCTAACTCCGATCTATCTTCTTATCTCTCCTAGATGACCTACCCAAATAACTCCTTATGTCTCCACTTCATATGTCACCATATAATAATAAAATCGAACCAAGTGATGCGTAATAAAGCACAAGTGGACATCCTAATCTCCTCTAATGGTAAGGGTACATAAATAATGATAATAAAGATAAAAATCGAGTCTCCCACTCGCTTATACACTTCTTATTCCTTCTCTTCAATTAATGTCCTAAACCATTAAACAATATAATCCAACCATACCTCACAACCACCAATCCTAATCAAGAAAATATGCATAGCACAACCACAACAATATGCATACAAATCCAAGAAATAGAAATCTAATCCTAGAATCTAATAAAATCGTCAATAGTGTGTAACAAATCTGGTGAACTAATGAAAGGGTGAGCATGTGAAGTATTGATAACAATAAGCTCAAAAACAGAGGAATAAAAGGCTAAATACTAACTTCTTATCCCTCCTTGGTGAATCCTAAAAACCCGAGACAATCCTTCAACTCCCCTCTTATGTCTCTGACGCCAATAAATGATGCAATCAAATATATAATCACATACAATGTAATCCCGGCGCCCTTTCGGGTTTTCACCAAAATTCTAAGTGGTAGGAACTATTTCTTTTCTCTTTTCTTTTCTTATTTTCAGGCACCCACCTTTTTCCTTTTTAATCCATTTTTACTTGCCTGGTTTTTAATCTTTTATTTTTATTTTTTATTTTTTATTTTTTTTGTTGGAGCCCCCCTTTTCGATACAATCACTTTTACTCTCCTGGGTTTTTCTGATTTTTTTCTAAATAACAATAATAAAGCAAAGGTTCTGGAAATATTCAGTACAGACTTGATAGAAAAACATCAAAATAAATCAGCAAAGACTCAAAAACATAAAGCAAACCAGCAGAAATAGCAAAAGCACCCAAAAACAGCAGAAACAAACGCCTCGACTAGTCGACTCCTCTCCCCACACTTGAATCGCGCATTGACCTCAATGCAACAAAAGAGGACACCATAAAAATGGAAAAAGGAGAAGAAGATCCGTGGAATGCTGAATTGTTGTTTCGGTCGTGGTGATCAAAGGGGGTGGTATTTCCGACCGCATCATGACCGTGACGTAGTGTCACGATCGTGACACGAGTAACTGTGGTTCGAGATCGGCGTTTTTCCTCCTCCGACGACCTCCTGATGCTGGTTCCATGATTTGCCTATAAAGAAAATAAAAACAAGACAAAATAATGGGAGAAACGTTAGTAAAACTCCCTCGGTATGCCTCCCGATCAGCGCCTTAGTTAACGTCGCGACACGATGTAGAATAAATAAACCAGCATCTTTTGATCCCTTTGGAACCTCCGATTTCAGAATTTCTTGTAAGAACCAGTTATAGAAAGGTTTGAACCTTAGACCATTCACCTCTTTGACTCTCCACCTTTGCTTCACCTTTTTCTTCTTACTTTCCCCACACTTAGACTCAACTTGGGGTTGTGCATTTGCTTTACTCGTAACCTGCACAACAATACTAGCAGGTTGCTCGCCCTGTGTGGTTAGAGAGGTGGGGCTACTGCCCAAAACAACATTTGAACATAATTCGGGAGGTTTAATAATGTCATGAATATAAAATACCGATCCATCATCCAGGGATTGTGTTGTAGTTTCGTATATGTTAAAATTGACAACATCCCCGTCAAACTCGAGCGTAAGCACCCCAGTATCTAGATCTAATTTTGTTTTGATTGCCCACATGAAGGGTCTGCCCAGAAGGACAGGTGCAGCCTGCGTATCATGATTAACATCCCGTACATAAAAATCCGCAGGGAATATAAGGTTATCCACCATAACCAACACATCTTCGACTAACCCTTTCGGGTAAACCGTAGACCTGTCAGCTAGTTGAATCACAATCCCTGTTTCACTTAGAGGTCCTAATTCTAACGATTTGTATAATGATTAGGGCAAAACATTAATAGAAGCACCTAAATCTAGCATTGCCCTATCAATTTTAGTTTTACCTATATTGCAGGGGATACTCACCATCCTTGGATCTGAGCGTTTGGTAGCTATCTTTTGTTGGATGGTCGCAGAAACTCTCTCGCTGACCTATACCTTCTGTTTCCCTTGCAGCTTCTGGCTCCTCTTCTTGGTGCAGAGCTCCTTTAAGATCTTATCATAACGAGGGACACTCTTGACGGTATTGGTTATTGTATTTATATTGTTTATTCTTCCCCCCAGACGGGTCGCTCCATCTAAAACCAGGTTGATCATTACCCCTCGGGTTGTAGTTGTTGTTATTTTCTCTTTGATTGTAGTTGTTGTTGTTGTTCTCATACCGAGGTCTAGGGGGTTCAAAACCTCCTACAGCATGCACTTAAGCAATGATTTGGTCCTGGAGTTGCAGGCACATATCGGTAGGGTGGCTCTCATCTGCGTAAATACCGCATAGTCTCGCTGGTTTTTGATAAGGTGATGTTCTTGATCATACTTTTCCACTCAGCTATCTCATCCTTCCATCCGGGCTCTCCGGAATTCACAGCATTGGCTCCTTTTTTTCGTATACGTTCTCCCAAAGCTTCTAGTCCCCTCAGCGATTTTGTTTAGTCGGGCTCTAGCTTCGGAAGGAGTCAAATTCAGCACACTCCCATTACAAGCAGCGTCTACTAGCCTTCTCTCATTGTCGAGTAACCCATTGTAAAGGTGGATTACCAAGTCTTTCTCCTCAAACCCATGGAATGGGAAGCTAGCACATAATCTCGCAAATCTTTTCACGTAGTCGTACAGCGACTCGTCATCATGTTGTTCCACCATAGCAATCGCCCTTTTCAAAGCAACCACCTTCTTGGACGGGAAATACTTACTAAGGAAAGCTTTGTGTAGCTTATCCCAAGTGTCGATACTCTCGGTGGGTAGCAAGTAGTATCATTGTTGCGCGCTGTCTTTTAGTGTAAGACCGAAAGCTCTCATCTTAATCTGCTCGTCGGTGACGTTACTTGGCTTGCTGCAGCTGCAGATGTCGTGAAACTCACTTAGATGCATAATCGGGTCTTCCCCAACCAGGCCATGGAACTTTGGTAGTAGATTGATGAAACCGGTCTTGAGCTCAAACGTAACAGCAACATTCAGGGCAGGCAGCGTTACTCCCAGGTGTTGTTGCGTCAGATCTGGGTCCGTAAGTTCTCGCAACGTTCTTGCAGCTATTGATTCAATCACTAGATTCTGTAGAGATTGTCATAGGTTGCGTAGGTGCGTCCGCTCTATCTCTGGATTTAAATCAAGCAAATTTGAATTAGTAGCGCGAGTGTGGATCATAAGATAGGTCCACACTAAAGTAGTAACACAAAAAAGAAATAAACTAAAACAGTTGGCTCCCCGGCAACGGCGCCAAAACTTGATGGGCGACTAAGGTCGATGTGCCTATCAAAGATACACAACTTAACAAATCCACTAGTAAAGCGATAAGCAGGGGTCGAATCCCAAGAGAGCTAGAACATTAGTTTATTTCCTATGGTGCTACCAAGTAGTAACAATGAGGGGTTTTTGTGTGTAAAGCAAATGAGCAAATGTAAAAGCGATAAAACCATACTTGGCTATACTCTGGATTAGCAACTGGATACTCCATCGTCGCATAAAATTGATACACCATAGCGTCATTGCATCGAGCTGGTTTCGTTTCCAACTTGTCCCAACCTTGAAAACTCAGCCAAGTAGCGAAGCGCGCAATGTGTGAAGACTCTTTGAGCTCGATGAGAAGATCTGGAGTCACAATTTCTGGGAACAAGAAAGAACGCTTAGCAATACCTGATGGAATAGGAGGAAAGTCATTGAAGCCGATAACTTTGGCACGTTTAGAGCGGGTAGAAGTGCCTTGCGCTTTCTGCTCTTGCGGCTTAGGAGGCGGTGACTCATGCTCAGAGTCATCAGATGACTCAATTTCCTCATGCTCAGGGGGATGAGGAGGAAGTGGGGCCTTGCGCTTACGACCTTTGCGACGCAAAATGTCACTCTCTCGATCAGCTTTCTGAGTCTATAGAGGCAGTGGAGAGGCATGACCCGGACGAGCTTGGATGTGATAGTCGGCCTCGTCATCAGAGTCAGAGGGAATAGAAGCGAGAAGCTGTTGAGGAGAGGTAAGAGACGGAATACCTGGCCTTGTCTTATCACCTTGTCGTGAAGGAGTTTCAATTTCAAACACACCCTTACCCTTTGCTGGGGTAGAGTGAGACATGTCAAGAGTAGAGGCTTCAGTAGTTGGTAGGCCAAGCTCTTTCTCGACATCATAACCAGCCAGTTCCAAGTCTTCAACTGTGAGTGAAAGGTTGACCTTTGGCTCATATGAGAACAGTGGAGCTATAGGGCTGGGAGGCTTTTTAGTGGGGCTTGGGCTAGGGCTTTCTGTGAGGAGAACTGTGTCTGTGGGTTGTGTTTGGGGAGGGTTATCTTGTGAACCTTGTGTAGAGGAGGATGGACCAGATGTAGAGGATTTGGATTTGAGAATCAGCTCAACTTGGGCACGGGTAGTTGGGTCAAGCTCGGCAAGATTGACGTTTTCCATTGGTGAAGGTAAAGAAACTGGGGAGCTTGAGAGGAGTTTGAGAGAGATAGAAGCAAGAGGTAAAGAAAATAGGGTAAATGAATGAGAGACAAATACCAGATTTATATAGGCGCTTGGCTTCCACTCTCAACCGTTCAAGCAACCAATCAGGGATAACTGCAGAAAAATAGCAACGGTTCAATAAGATCTCTGATTAGACGCGCTAGGCTCCCAACGTCTTGAAAAGTAGCCGTTTGAATCAGAAAGCAGAAAGTAGCCGTTGAAACTAGCCGTTACATCAATAGAGAAAATGGGCGGTGACAGCTAGTCGCTGCTTCACAAGTAAGGAAACCCAAGTCCAAAGGTAATCTAACCAGACACACTTCAAAGCGCAATAAACCTCAACACAGAAATGCACTACAATACGAAGCTCAACCAAACTCTCCACTGGCTGAATATTCTGAAGAAGCTCAAAAACTAACTGAGGCAAATAGATGTAAGAGTGTGATGTCTAGTTCAATTCTCAAACAACAATGTAAAGAAATTCATGAACAGGAAGATGCACATTTCATATAGGGGACATTAGAGCATTCAATTACTCAAGTTGATGTGGATGTATGTGCATATACATGTAATATGGTAATTGAGCTTTATGTCACCAAATGAATACTTCTCTAATGTGGAGCTCAATAATGGACGAGAGAAGCGTTACATCTAGTCAAGCTAAGGACACCTATGCAATGGATCATTTCTTAGGCATGTAATATGGGTAGAAGACGATCACCATTGTCAAGTTTTTGGCAAAGAAGAGCATGCATTGACTAAGATTATATCAAATCGAGCTAAGCAAGTAAGACAACTTCAGTATTAATTCATTTTAATGCACAACCATAAAGGATGAATGACTCAAAGCTATCAAGCGCAAGCTACCATAGTTTGTACCTTGATACTAAGCTCGCTAATTCTAGTCAAATAGGGAAATACTTACAGTTCCATTGCCTCAAAGCTAATAAAGCCGCATAAGGCCAAGCTGAACCCGAAGGTTTAAGAAGACCTGTCGATTAAGCACTTTAGTAAAAATATCCGCTAATTGCCCTTCTGAAGATACGTCAGTAAGCTCGATGTTCTTGCGCTCCACATGATCACGTAAAAAGTGGTGCCGTACATCGATGTGCTTCGTTCGTGTGTGATGTACTGGGTTCTTGGAGACACAAATTGCGTTGGTATTATCACAATAGATAGTAATAGTGTCGAGATTAATACCGTAGTCAACGAGCAGTTGCTTTATCCACAATACTTGAGCACAACATTGCGCTGCGGCTATGTACTCTGCTTTTGTCGTTGAAAGCGCAATACAATTCTGCTTCTTGGATCCCCACGATACAAGACATGGTCCAAGAAACTGTGCCATCCCACTTGTGCTCTTACGGTTTGCTAAATATCCTGCATAATCTGCATCGGTGTAGCCAACAAGAGAAAGACCGCCTCCTTTGGAGTACCAAAGACATAAATAGTCAGACCCTTAAGATACCTAAGTATGCGCTTTACGTGAGTAAGGTGAGAATCACGAGGGTCTGACTGAGAGCGAGCACAAACACTAACGGCAAATACAATGTCAGGTCTTGAAGCAGTTAAATACATAAGGGAGCCAACCATACATCTATACATAGTTTGATCTACCTTCTCAGCCATAAGATCTTTATCCAGTTTTGTAGTGGTTGAGAGTGGTGTAGGACATGGTTTGCTGATACTTCTTGAGGAGTTCTTTGATGTATTTCTGTTGATGTATTTCAATGCCATTTTCCAACTGGTTCACTTGAAGCCCGAGGAAGTACTTGAGCTCACCAATCATGCTCATGCTGAACTTGAGGCTCATGGTATTCTTAAAATCTTCTACAAGCTGCAAGTTAGTAGAAAAAATAATAATATCATCAACATATATTTGGACAATAAGGATATCGCCCTTTGCTTCCCTGATGAAGAGGGTCTTGTCCACCAATCCTCTTTTATAGCCATTAGCAAGTAGATACTTCGATAGACAGTCATACCAAGCGCGAGGGGCTTGCTTAAGACCATAAAGCGCCTTGTCTAGGAAGTACACATGATCAGGATAAGTTGGATCTTCAAATCCTGGTGGTTGCTTGACGTACACCTCCTTGTTTAAATCACCATTGAGGAAAGCGGTCTTCACATCCATTTGAAACAACTTAAATCCTTTGTGTGCGGCGAAAGCTATCAACAAGCGAATTGCCTCTAGTCGAGCAACTGGTGCATATGTTTCATCATAATCAATGCCTTCTTGTTGATTGTATCCTTGTGCAACAAGTCGAGTTTTGTTATGAACCACCTCTCCACTATCATCCAGTTTGTTCCTGAATACCCAGCGCGTACCAATAATGCTTCTATCACCTAGCCGGGGCACTAGACGCCATACCTGGTTGCGCTTGAACTCTTCTAACTCTTCTTGCATAGCGATTATCCAGTCTGGATCTTGAAGCGCGACTTGTATGTTCTTCGGTTCCTCTAAAGACACAAAAGCACTACAAGCAAGCAAGCAAGTTAAGTACGTTAGAGCGAGTTTGGGTACCTTTTTCGAACTGTGATATGATCGCTGAAACTGGATGGGACTTCATTTGTTGGTAATCCCGCACTGTGGCCTCAGTATTATCTGATAGCTTCATCGTTGTAGTCTTGGACAAGCTTTCAGTTTCACCAGATTGGTCACTTGGTCCCGCTTGAGGACTCTCAGGTTGCGCTTGACCGCTGCTAGCCCAAATAATTGTTCTACTCTTTGTTCAAAACTAGCAACTAGCCCAAATAGTCCTAGAAACTCTAATCATGCTACAACCACGGAAATACCTAGATTTAATAGCACAATTGCATAAAGTTCAAAGATAAGTAGGTTCATGCAATACCATTGACAAATAGTCGGTACTTGACATAAATCTAAGATCTCTACCCTAAAATCAATCACAAATAGTTCATGAAGAAAGAGTTTGCTACAAATGGTTTAGATTCTTCAAATAGAATTGTCTAAACCTAGCAATATGAAGAATATCAATTAACCTAGTTCATGACTCTAGAAAAATCAATATAAATCAATCACAAGTTTAAGCGCAAGAGATCAAAGAACAAATCCAAAGATAAATAAGAACAAAGGGAAAAAGAACCTTACCACAATGACCGAAATCAAGAGCTAGAACTTCAAGGTAAACACAAGTAGGCTTAGTCCTCCATAGAATTCTTAGAAAACAAATTACAAAAAGAGAGAGTTTCTTGAAATACAAACTTGAGAGATTAGATAATAGATCACCAACCTAAGAACCCTTTAAAAAAACCCTCCCCAAAATGAAGGTTTCAAAACTCTCAATTTGACTAACTTAAGAGCAAGGAGTTACAAAAGATGGTCCAATTGCTCATTCACTCCAAATTGACTAACTTAAGAGCAAAGAGTTACAAAAGATGGTCAAAATGCTCATTCATTCCGGGAGGGTCGCGGGCGCGGCAGGGAACCGCGGGTGCGGATCAGTCTGAGGAACACTGGTCTTGCACGGTGGGAACCGCGACCGCGGCCGGCTGACCGCGGTTTTGTCTCTGTAAACACATTTTCTCCTCGGCTTCTAGCGTATTTTGGCGACTTTGCTTCTGACGCCTCGTAAGCTCCATTATGTTGCTCAAGTGAGTGAAAATGCCCCTTTTTGCCGTCTTAAGTGCTCCTTTGGCGCTATCAAGATTGTGCCTATCAAGTTCCCCCACACTTAGATCTTGCTCGTCCTCGAGTAAGCTTGAAGGCCTAGGCGAGCATGGGATAACTCGAACTCTCCAACCATGTGTCCAAAACTCTCTCTAGCACCTGTTTTCAACAAAGACAATGAAGACTACGACCCTACAAGAGACTACCCAAAAAGACAAAACCAAACATATTGCAAACACCCCCTTCTTTGCATGTTCCGGATCCTACGCAAGCACATTCACAATAGATCTAAAAAGTATGCAATGATTGTCTTAATCCAAATGATATATGCATGAAAATTATGTTAAATTATACTGAAGACATCTTCCCTTCCTAGCATGCATCGTCCAATGATAGAAAGATATAAGTTCCTCAACTCAAATACCAAACATGCCCTCACAAATTCATGCTCTATCCCTAAATGGCACTCTAAAAACATGCAAACACATCCAAGACTAACCACATGGCAAGGTGCGAAACAAATCAAGAGACGTTCATAAGTCACAAAATCTACTTTTGTATTTTTTTGGGGACCCGGACGTTTTTTGAACCGGCCCAATACTATAAGACTTTTTCACGTAGCCATCAGAGGATCAAAACCTCAGTGCTGTTTCAACCTCGGATATCGCGTGCTCATCAGGCAAACGTTAGAAGTTTTCTTTTTGTTAAGCACTAAACACTACGTCGTGTTCTTTGCATGCTTTTATTTAGTGAAATTTATTTTTGTTTAATTTTCAATAATGTAACAATTTCCCGTCTCAATCAAGTGTTATGCAAAAAACCTCAGCACCTAGGGCTTTGAAAAAGACATATAAGCAAGTTCTAAGCAAACACCTAAAGAAGAGCACTCCTAAGTGACAACACGCCTAAGTAATGAGAACCAGTCCATACATAGTCCTATCAAAGTCCGCATGCTCCAAATAAACATTCACAGCATAATAAAACACTATCATCATCATAATGCATTTGCAACCTCGAAGAACCAAAATATAATCAAAAGATCCAAAGCATACGCACTCGTACGAGAACCAATCAACAATGCAAATCATGGGGTGCAACAACCGACTCAACAAAACAAATCAAAAAGAAACAACTAGCTAGAAACAACCAAACACACACAGCCTACGAATACTAACCTCCCCCACACTTGAATAGCGCAGTGTCCTCAATTCAGCAAAAGAGAACAAGAATAATAGGGAAAGAGGGAAGCAAACGTACCTCACTGGTCTGAAGGCGGCAGTGGGAAACGGGAGTAGAAATGCTCCCACTGACCCGTATAGTAGTTGAACCAGGTTTCCACGTACTGTCTCAACCCGGCCTGCTCCTCTTGGATGCCCTGGAGCCGCTCATCAAACCCGACAACGCGGGTCTTCACATATTGACGAAAATCCGCTTGATCTGCCCGGATCCCTGCCATACCCTCGCCAAGCTCACCAAAATGATTCTGGAGCTTGCCCATCTAATCTGTAATATGCCCGAGCTCAGAGAAAAGGCGGTCCCACTGCTCCGGACCCTGC
Source organism: Phyllobates terribilis (assembly GCF_046119375.1). NCBI lineage: Eukaryota > Metazoa > Chordata > Amphibia > Anura > Dendrobatidae > Phyllobates > Phyllobates terribilis. Next base: position 4,797 of record NW_027368580.1, on the reverse strand, counting down.
TGAGCATCCGACGGACTAGCAGCCGCCGAGGGAGGAACCGGAGGGGCTGCGGCTCGGGCCGCCGGGAGTCGCGCTAGCGTGCGCTGGCAAACAGAGCTCTGAACCTGGATCCCCATCGTGTCGTCCAGCGAGAGGAGGAAAGTATGAGATGGTCCATAGACGAAGGGCCTGGGAAGACGGATGTAAGAGTCGCCGGTCTTCCCAAGAGTCGCCGGTCTTCCCATACGGCCATAAGAAATGGTAGCCTATCGAAACCGGTACAGCATGTGGTTGTGGAGCAACCACGCCTCGTAATACTGAATGCTCCTGGGGCGGGTCATCACTCTCAGCAGTATCAAGGTGGTCAATATCCACCACACTATCGACCAGGAGGGTGATCATACCCCCATAGTGATCTTCCCGGTCGGGCGTTCTCGAGCCAAAACACAACGCCGAATGAAGAGAGCCGCCCAGTCCGGAGTCAACTCACACACCGGGACATCGCCCATAAATACTGAAGGTCGCCGATGGAAACCTTGTTCACGTCTCCTTGATAACAGAAACACATGGCGAGCATCTTGTGGGTGAGACGGATCGCGGGATGGCTGATATAATAGTTATATGTATCTCTGTCCACACCGGAAATCGTGCCCGTAATCATCTGCCACCAAAGTATGGGGCGGTCCCGAACCGTCTCGGAACCCCAAGTCGGAGAGGGCTCCCTGGTGATACCAAATGTGTCGCGGATCTCAGCTGCCGTCATCTCATAACGAATCCCCTTGTATGTGAAGGTGATGCTCTCAAGGAGACCCTCGGGGGCTCTGGAAGGTCAATGATGCCAAGAACTCGCGAGTCATGTTCTCGTGAGTCTTAGCGTAGAGGTGTACAAACCCCCCGAGGCCACCATGGGAGAGAAAAGCCTTTGTGAAGTGATGCATGCCAAGACACTCAAGTGTCCAATGGTGGAAGAATTTGGTAGACATGACCTCACGGAGGCTTTTCTCTCCCATGGTGGCCTCAGAGGGTTTGTACACCTCTACGCTAAGACTCACGAGAACATGACTCGTGAGTTCTTGGCATCATTGACCTTCCAGAGCCCCGAGGGTCTCCTTGAGAGCATTACCTTCACATACAAGGGGATTCGTTATGAGATGGCGGCAGTTGAGATCCGCGACACATTTGGTATCACCTGGGAGCCCTCTCCGACTTGGGGTTCCGAGACGGTTCGGGATTGCCCCGTACTTTGGTGGCAGACGATTACGGGGACGATTTTCGGTGTGGACAAAGATACATATAACTATTATATCAGCCATTCCGCGATCAGTCTCACCCACAAGGTGCTCGTCAATCCTAGCCAATGATTTCTTAAGTGTATTTTTTCTATTGATTCTACTATTCTCTCTCTTCTGATTACTATTTTTCTAAAATTTCACACTTTTAGGAATAAATTGTGAAGACAATTACATTTTAATGCAATTCATGAGTATTAAATTTAAAATTAACCCTTATTTTTATATCGAACAATCATTTTCTTCACTTTGATTATTTTAATTTTTCAAATTAACTACTATAGATATATACTTTAACATGCAATCACATATATATTGAAGCTCCCCTTTTAGATCTATCTCCTTAATTCTAGCCAATATTTCTTAAGTGTATTTTTTTCTGTTAGTTCTACTATTCTCTCTCTTCTAATTACTTATGTTTTAATTTTTTTTTTTTTTTTTAAAAAATCTAAGACAAATATATTTTAATCTAATTCACGAGTATTTAATTTAAAAACGTTTTTAAAACTAACTCTAAGTATTATATTAAACAATCATTTTCTTTACTTTGATTATTTTAATTTTCCAAATTAACTACTGTAGTATTTTAACATGGAATTAAAATTATAATAAACTATATATTTTCCTAGGAATCAAACACTAGAATATGTATTTCATGATTTACTTTATATATTATATTAAATTCAATTCAATTATTGTGGGACTTTAAATCATCTATATATTAAAGTTCCCTCATTTAGAGTTTTCTCCTTAATTCCATCCAATCACCTATATATTAAAGCTCCCCCATTTAGAGCTCTCTCCTTAATTCTATCCAATCATTTCTTAAGTGTATTTTTTCTATTGGTTCTACTATTCTCTCTCTTCTAATTACTATTTTTTTTAAAAATTCCACACTTTTAGGAATACATTGTGAAGACAATTACATTTTAATGCAATTCATGAGTATTAAATTTAAAATTCTTTTAAAATTAACCCTTATTATTATATCGAACAATCATTTTCTTCGCTTTGATTATTTTAATTTTTCAAATTAACTACTATAGCAATCATTTCTTAACTGTTTTTTTCTATTGGTTCTACTATTCTCCTCTCTTCTAATTACTATTTTAAAAAAAACACTTTTAGGAATACATTGTGAAGACAATTACATTTTAATGCAATTTATGAGTATTAAATTTAAAATTCTTTTAAAATTAACCCTTATTATTATATCGAACAATCATTTTCTTCACTTTGATTATTTTAATTTTTCAAATTAACTACTATAGCCAATCATTTCTTAAGTGTATTTTTTCTATTGGTTCTATTATTCTCTATCTTCTAATTACTATTTTAAAAAAAATCCATACTTTTAGGATTACATTGTGAAGACAATTACATTTTAATGCAATTCGTGTGTATTAAATTTAAAATTCTTTTAAAATTAACTCGTATTATTATATCGAACAATCATTTCTTCACTTTGATTACTTTAATTTTTCAAATTAACTACTATAGATATATACTTTTACATGCAATCACCTATATATTAAAGCTCCCCATTTAGATCTATCTCTTTAATTCTAGCCAATAATTTTTTAAGTGTATTTTTCTTATTGGTTCTACTTTCTCTCTCTTTTCTAATTACTATGTTTAAAAAAATCTATAATTTTAGGAACAAATTGCTAAGACAGTTATACTTTACTCTAATTCATGAGTATTAAATTTAAAATGTTTTAGAAATAACTCTAAGTATTATATTAAACAATCATTTTCTTTATTTCGATTATTTTAATTTTCCAAATTAACTACTATAGTATTTGAACATGATATTAAAAGCTCCCCTTATTTAGAGCTCTCTCCTTAATTATAGCCAATAATTTCTTAAGTGTATTTTTTTCTATTACTCCCAAATTTTATAATCGTATATATTAAATTTTCAATACCCGTGCATGGCACGGGTCTTAAGCTAGTATCTTTTTAAATCTTTTACACCTTTTAAAAAAACAGTATAACAAAGAAAGGTAAGATTTGTATTAGTACGTGGACTTAGTCTTTCTTTCTTTTTTTTTTTTTTTTTGATACAGGCCAACAAACCAGAGGCAACCCCGCATTATCATGCTTGATAATGTTGCTAAAAACAAAAAAGAAAATTAAGGAACAAAGGTTGTGAAGCTCGCAACCTTTCTCGCATAGTCTGATATAAGTATCAAGTACACTACGTGAAGTAAAGTTATTACATAGGTACAAGAATGTAGTCAAGGTCGATGTTGTTCACTGCCCTGGAAGCTATGAAGTCAGCAGCTCTGTTGTTTTCTCTGAAGCAGTGGAAAATCTTCACTCCCTTGAAGTGTTGTAGAGCTTTGACAGCATCCTGAGCGATGCTCTTTATGCTCCAAGGAACCTGTCAAATATTACGAATAACATATATGTCAAGAGCACGTACAAAGCTTGTACGAGAGAGTTACTTTAAAAAAAACTTGTACGAGGGAGTTTGAGGAGAGAGAGAAAAAACATGAGAACGTCTAATTTCGTCTCTAATCATTCTCATTTTTTATGTTGGTTAGCAACATTCGAGGTCCGATTTCTCGGTCCCAATGTAACCTTTGCTAAGCAGATTTTATTGTACCTTGCATTAGAATATCTGACTCGTACCCTTCAGTCTGAATCTGAAAGTATGAATCGCATAGTGGATATTAAGCTTACAAGATATGGAACTTGTCTTCCATTTCTTAGTTTTCCTAACAATACAAATTATACTGACCAGTACTAAGGAAAGGAACATGCATACATTCATGGAATGTTGCAACGCTTTACCAACCTTTCGGGACTAGCCATCCCTGCTCCTCAGCACAAACGTCTTGCCTCAATTCTCAATATTCGTGTCACTTCAACCACATAAAAATACCTTGGGATCCCAAGGATTTGCATTTGCATATCATCAAACACTAAGATAGTGAACAAATCTTCACACTACACTTCCAATTTTTTCATCGTCTACATAAAAGAGCGATGAGTGGAAGATTCATAATCATTCTTAGACGATTGTGTCTATGAAAATCTATTGCATTCTCAAATTAAAACATTAAGACAAGAAGAAAAGATATGGAGCCAATAAAAAGAGAGAGAAATAAGATTTGAGATTTAGACTTCGAAGCCGTTCTCAGTAAGCCACCCATGTAGACATTCTGGAAATAAGCAGGGCTCCATAAACGACATAAATCAAACATGGTCTTCAACCATGAATTATCTTTATATGGAAGTCATAAATGATACCATTCCGACGATCCTCAAATTAAGTAGGAGGCAACTCTTCACTCCAAACAATGGCATTGAATCTGTCCCTGAAGTCTTGAGTCTGATCAGGTTCAACTTTAATCTTTTAGGTACTTTGAACATTATGTGCAACATGTAGAAACTGAAGGACCGGGTGTGTTTAAGTTAATCTAAGACAACAAGTTTTGTAGATGCGGAATTAACTCTCAAGCTCACAAGGGAACAATGTTCTTTGTAGTGGGAACCTTTGATAACTAACAAGTTAAACCAC
>NW_027368579.1:0-48826 GCF_046119375.1 Phyllobates terribilis | reverse complement strand
CAAAAATCAATGAATATTGTAAATGCACAAACAGTAATATCTCCACATTGCAAGGTGCAATTCTGAAATTTTTTGCTTTTTCCTGCTAATCCTAGCATGATAAAGAAGATTCAAAGAGAGTGAGATGCCAGCTCCTTTCATTCAGTCAGTAGCTTCAAACATTTCTGGTATATGAAAAACATGTTTTTCAATGGCAAAAATCAATGAATATTGTAAATGCACAAACAGTAATATCTCCACATTGCACGGTGCAATTCTGAAATTTTTAGCTTTTTCCTGTTAATCCTAGCATGATAAAGAAGATTCAAAGAGAGTGAGATGCCAGCTCCTTTCATTCAGTCAGTAGCTTCAAACATTTCTGGTATATGAAAAACATGTTTTTCAATGGCAAAAATCAATGAATATTGTAAATGCACAAACAGATATCTCCACATTGCAAGGTGCAATTCTGAAATTTTTTGCTTTTTCCTGCTAATCCTAGCATGATAAAGAAGATTCAAAGAGAGTGAGATGCCAGCTCCTTTCATTCAGTCAGTAGCTTCAAACATTTCTGGTATATGAAAAACATGTTTTTCAATGGCAAAAATCAATGAATATTGTAAATGCACAAACAGTAATATCTCCACATTGCACGGTGCAATTCTGAAAATTTTAGCTTTTTCCTGTTAATCCTAGCATGATAAAGAAGATTCAAAGAGAGTGAGATGCCAGCTCCTTTCATTCAGTCAGTAGCTTCAAACATTTCTGGTATATGAAAAACATGTTTTTCAATGGCAAAAATCAATGAATATTGTAAATGCACAAACAGTAATATCTCCACATTGCAAGGTGCAATTCTGAAATTTTTTGCTTTTTCCTGCTAATCCTAGCATGATAAAGAAGATTCAAAGAGAGTGAGATGCCAGCTCCTTTCATTCAGTCAGTAGCTTCAAACATTTCTGGTATATGAAAAACATGTTTTTCAATGGCAAAAATCAATGAATATTGTAAATGCACAAACAGTAATATCTCCACATTGCACGGTGCAATTCTGAAATTTTTAGCTTTTTCCTGTTAATCCTAGCATGATAAAGAAGATTCAAAGAGAGTGAGATGCCAGCTCCTTTCATTCAGTCAGTAGCTTCAAACATTTCTGGTATATGAAAAACATGTTTTTCAATGGCAAAAATCAATGAATATTGTAAATGCACAAACAGTAATATCTCCACATTGCAAGGTGCAATTCTGAAATTTTTTGCTTTTTCCTGTTAATCCTAGCATGATAAAGAAGATTCAAAGAGAGTGAGATGCCAGCTCCTTTCATTCAGTCAGTAGCTTCAAACATTTCTGGTATATGAAAAACATGTTTTTCAATGGCAAAAATCAATGAATATTGTAAATGCACAAACAGTAATATCTCCACATTGCAAGGTGCAATTCTGAAATTTTTTGCTTTTTCCTGCTAATCCTAGCATGATAAAGAAGATTCAAAGAGAGTGAGATGCCAGCTCCTTTCATTCAGTCAGTAGCTTCAAACATTTCTGGACGTTTTTCAATGGCAAAAATCAATGAATATTGTAAATGCACAAACAGTAATATCTCCACATTGCAAGGTGCAATTCTGAAATTTTTTGCTTTTTCCTGCTAATCCTAGCATGATAAAGAAGATTCAAAGAGAGTGAGATGCCAGCTCCTTTCATTCAGTCAGTAGCTTCAAACATTTCTGGTATATGAAAAACATGTTTTTCAATGGCAAAAATCAATGAATATTGTAAATGCACAAACAGTAATATCTCCACATTGCACGGTGCAATTCTGAAATTTTTAGATTTTTCCTGTTAATCCTAGCATGATAAAGAAGATTCAAAGAGAGTGAGATGCCAGCTCCTTTCATTCAGTCAGTAGCTTCAAACATTTCTGGTATATGAAAAACATGTTTTTCAATGGCAAAAATCAATGAATATTGTAAATGCACAAACAGTAATATCTCCACATTGCAAGGTGCAATTCTGAAATTTTTTGCTTTTTCCTGTTAATCCTAGCATGATAAAGAAGATTCAAAGAGAGTGAGATGCCAGCTCCTTTCATTCAGTCAGTAGCTTCAAACATTTCTGGTATATGAAAAACATGTTTTTCAATGGCAAAAATCAATGAATATTGTAAATGCACAAACAGTAATATCTCCACATTGCAAGGTGCAATTCTGAAATTTTTTGCTTTTTCCTGCTAATCCTAGCATGATAAAGAAGATTCAAAGAGAGTGAGATGCCAGCTCCTTTCATTCAGTCAGTAGCTTCAAACATTTCTGGACGTTTTTCAATGGCAAAAATCAATGAATATTGTAAATGCACAAACAGTAATATCTCCACATTGCAAGGTGCAATTCTGAAATTTTTTGCTTTTTCCTGCTAATCCTAGCATGATAAAGAAGATTCAAAGAGAGTGAGATGCCAGCTCCTTTCATTCAGTCAGTAGCTTCAAACATTTCTGGTATATGAAAAACATGTTTTTCAATGGCAAAAATCAATGAATATTGTAAATGCACAAACAGTAATATCTCCACATTGCAAGGTGCAATTCTGAAATTTTTTGCTTTTTCCTGCTAATCCTAGCATGATAAAGAAGATTCAAAGAGAGTGAGATGCCAGCTCCTTTCATTCAGTCAGTAGCTTCAAACATTTCTGGTATATGAAAAACATGTTTTTCAATGGCAAAAATCAATGAATATTGTAAATGCACAAACAGTAATATCTCCACATTGCACGGTGCAATTCTGAAATTTTTAGCTTTTTCCTGTTAATCCTAGCATGATAAAGAAGATTCAAAGAGAGTGAGATGCCAGCTCCTTTCATTCAGTCAGTAGCTTCAAACATTTCTGGTATATGAAAAACATGTTTTTCAATGGCAAAAATCAATGAATATTGTAAATGCACAAACAGTAATATCTCCACATTGCAAGGTGCAATTCTGAAATTTTTTGCTTTTTCCTGTTAATCCTAGCATGATGATTCAAAGAGAGTGAGATGCCAGCTCCTTTCATTCAGTCAGTAGCTTCAAACATTTCTGGTATATGAAAAACATGTTTTTCAATGGCAAAAATCAATGAATATTGTAAATGCACAAACAGTAATATCTCCACATTGCAAGGTGCAATTCTGAAATTTTTTGCTTTTTCCTGCTAATCCTAGCATGATAAAGAAGATTCAAAGAGAGTGAGATGCCAGCTCCTTTCATTCAGTCAGTAGCTTCAAACATTTCTGGTATATGAAAAACATGTTTTTCAATGGCAAAAATCAATGAATATTGTAAATGCACAAACAGTAATATCTCCACATTGCACGGTGCAATTCTGAAATTTTTAAGAGAGTGAGATGCCAGCTCCTTTCATTCAGTCAGTAGCTTCAAACATTTCTGGTATATGAAAAACATGTTTTTCAATGGCAAAAATCAATGAATATTGTAAATGCACAAACAGTAATATCTCCACATTGCAAGGTGCAATTCTGAAATTTTTTGCTTTATCCTGCTAATCCTAGCATGATAAAGAAGATTCAAAGAGAGTGAGATGCCAGCTCCTTTCATTCAGTCAGTAGCTTCAAACATTTCTGGTATATGAAAAACATGTTTTTCAATGGCAAAAATCAATGAATATTGTAAATGCACACAGTAATATCTCCACATTGCACGGTGCAATTCTGAAATTTTTAGCTTTTTCCTGTTAATCCTAGCATGATAAAGAAGATTCAAAGAGAGTGAGATGCCAGCTCCTTTCATTCAGTCAGTAGCTTCAAACATTTCTGGTATATGAAAAACATGTTTTTCAATGGCAAAAATCAATGAATATTGTAAATGCACAAACAGTAATATCTCCACATTGCAAGGTGCAATTCTGAAATTGTTTGCTTTTTCCTGCTAATCCTAGCATGATAAAGAAGATTCAGAGTGAGATGCCAGCTCCTTTCATTCAGTCAGTAGCTTCAAACATTTCTGGTATATGAAAAACATGTTTTTCAATGGCAAAAATCAATGAATATTGTAAATGCACAAACAGTAATATCTCCACATTGCAAGGTGCAATTCTGAAATTTTTTGCTTTTTCCTGCTAATCCTAGCATGATAAAGAAGATTCAAAGAGAGTGAGATGCCAGCTCCTTTCATTCAGTCAGTAGCTTCAAACATTTCTGGACGTTTTTCAATGGCAAAAATCAATGAATATTGTAAATGCACAAACAGTAATATCTCCACATTGCAAGGTGCAATTCTGAAATTTTTTGCTTTTTCCTGCTAATCCTAGCATGATAAAGAAGATTCAAAGAGAGTGAGATGCCAGCTCCTTTCATTCAGTCAGTAGCTTCAAACATTTCTGGTATATGAAAAACATGTTTTTCAATGGCAAAAATCAATGAATATTGTAAATGCACAAACAGTAATATCTCCACATTGCACGGTGCAATTCTGAAATTTTTAGCTTTTTCCTGTTAATCCTAGCATGATAAAGAAGATTCAAAGAGAGTGAGATGCCAGCTCCTTTCATTCAGTCAGTAGCTTCAAACATTTCTGGTATATGAAAAACATGTTTTTCAATGGCAAAAATCAATGAATATTGTAAATGCACAAACAGTAATATCTCCACATTGCACGGTGCAATTCTGAAATTTTTAGCTTTTTCCTGTTAATCCTAGCATGATAAAGAAGATTCAAAGAGAGTGAGATGCCAGCTCCTTTCATTCAGTCAGTAGCTTCAAACATTTCTGGTATATGAAAAACATGTTTTTCAATGGCAAAAATCAATGAATATTGTAAATGCACAAACAGTAATATCTCCACATTGCACGGTGCAATTCTGAAATTTTTAGCTTTTTCCTGTTAATCCTAGCATGATAAAGAAGATTCAAAGAGAGTGAGATGCCAGCTCCTTTCATTCAGTCAGTAGCTTCAAACATTTCTGGTATATGAAAAACATGTTTTTCAATGGCAAAAATCAATGAATATTGTAAATGCACAAACAGTAATATCTCCACATTGCAAGGTGCAATTCTGAAATTTTTTGCTTTTTCCTGCTAATCCTAGCATGATAAAGAAGATTCAAAGAGAGTGAGATGCCAGCTCCTTTCATTCAGTCAGTAGCTTCAAACATTTCTGGTATATGAAAAACATGTTTTTCAATGGCAAAAATCAATGAATATTGTAAATGCACAAACAGTAATATCTCCACATTGCACGGTGCAATTCTGAAATTTTTAGCTTTTTCCTGTTAATCCTAGCATGATAAAGAAGATTCAAAGAGAGTGAGATGCCAGCTCCTTTCATTCAGTCAGTAGCTTCAAACATTTCTGGTATATGAAAAACATGTTTTTCAATGGCAAAAATCAATGAATATTGTAAATGCACAAACAGTAATTTCTCCACATTGCAAGGTGCAATTCTGAAATTTTTTGCTTTTTCCTGCTCCTCTTAGCATGATAAAGAAGATTCAAAGAGAGTGAGATGCCAGCTCCTTTCATTCAGTCAGTAGCTTCAAACATTTCTGGTATATGAATAACATGATGTTTTTCAATGGCAAAAATCAATGAATATTGTAAATGCACAAACAGTAATTTCTCCGCATTGCAAGGTGCAATTCTGAAATTTTTAGCTTTTTCCTGTTAATCCTAGCATGATAAAGAAGATTCAAAGAGAGTGAGATGCCAGCTCCTTTCATTCAGTCAGTAGCTTCAAACATTTCTGGTATATGAAAAACGTTTTTCAATGGCAAAAATCAATGAATATTGTAAATGCACAAACAGTAATATCTCCACATTGCAAGGTGCAATTCTGAAATTTTTTGCTTTTTCCTGTTAATCCTAGCATGATAAAGAAGATTCAAAGAGAGTGAGATGCCAGCTCCTTTCATTCAGTCAGTAGCTTCAAACATTTCTGGTATATGAAAAACATGTTTTTCAATGGCAAAAATCAATGAATATTGTAAATGCACAAACAGTAATATCTCCACATTGCACGGTGCAATTCTGAAATTTTTAGCTTTTTCCTGTTAATCCTAGCATGATAAAGAAGATTCAAAGAGAGTGAGATGCCAGCTCCTTTCATTCAGTCAGTAGCTTCAAACATTTCTGGTATATGAAAAACATGTTTTTCAATGGCAAAAATCAATGAATATTGTAAATGCACAAACAGTAATATCTCCACATTGCAAGGTGCAATTCTGAAATTTTTTGCTTTTTCCTGCTAATCCTAGCATGATAAAGATTCAAAGAGAGTGAGATGCCAGCTCCTTTCATTCAGTCAGTAGCTTCAAACATTTCTGGTATATGAAAAACATGTTTTTCAATGGCAAAAATCAATGAATATTGTAAATGCACAAACAGTAATATCTCCACATTGCACGGTGCAATTCTGAAATTTTTAGCTTTTTCCTGTTAATCCTAGCATGATAAAGAAGATTCAAAGAGAGTGAGATGCCAGCTCCTTTCATTCAGTCAGTAGCTTCAAACATTTCTGGTATATGAAAAACATGTTTTTCAATGGCAAAAATCAATGAATATTGTAAATGCACAAACAGTAATATCTCCACATTGCAAGGTGCAATTCTGAAATTTTTTGCTTTTTCCTGCTAATCCTAGCATGATAAAGAAGATTCAAAGAGAGTGAGATGCCAGCTCCTTTCATTCAGTCAGTAGCTTCAAACATTTCTGGTATATGAAAAACATGTTTTTCAATGGCAAAAATCAATGAATATTGTAAATGCACAAACAGTAATATCTCCACATTGCACGGTGCAATTCTGAAATTTTTAGCTTTTTCCTGTTAATCCTAGCATGATAAAGAAGATTCAAAGAGAGTGAGATGCCAGCTCCTTTCATTCAGTCAGTAGCTTCAAACATTTCTGGTATATGAAAAACATGTTTTTCAATGGCAAAAATCAATGAATATTGTAAATGCACAAACAGTAATATCTCCACATTGCAAGGTGCAATTCTGAAATTTTTTGCTTTTTCCTGCTAATCCTAGCATGATAAAGAAGATTCAAAGAGAGTGAGATGCCAGCTCCTTTCATTCAGTCAGTAGCTTCAAACATTTCTGGTATATGAAAAACATGTTTTTCAATGGCAAAAATCAATGAATATTGTAAATGCACAAACAGTAATTTCTCCACATTGCAAGGTGCAATTCTGAAATTTTTTGCTTTTTCCTGCTCCTCTTAGCATGATAAAGAAGATTCAAAGAGAGTGAGATGCCAGCTCCTTTCATTCAGTCAGTAGCTTCAAACATTTCTGGTATATGAATAACATGATGTTTTTCAATGGCAAAAATCAATGAATATTGTAAATGCACAAACAGTAATTTCTCCGCATTGCAAGGTGCAATTCTGAAATTTTTAGCTTTTTCCTGTTAATCCTAGCATGATAAAGAAGATTCAAAGAGAGTGAGATGCCAGCTCCTTTCATTCAGTCAGTAGCTTCAAACATTTCTGGTATATGAAAAACGTTTTTCAATGGCAAAAATCAATGAATATTGTAAATGCACAAACAGTAATATCTCCACATTGCAAGGTGCAATTCTGAAATTTTTTGCTTTTTCCTGTTAATCCTAGCATGATAAAGAAGATTCAAAGAGAGTGAGATGCCAGCTCCTTTCATTCAGTCAGTAGCTTCAAACATTTCTGGTATATGAAAAACATGTTTTTCAATGGCAAAAATCAATGAATATTGTAAATGCACAAACAGTAATATCTCCACATTGCACGGTGCAATTCTGAAATTTTTAGCTTTTTCCTGTTAATCCTAGCATGATAAAGAAGATTCAAAGAGAGTGAGATGCCAGCTCCTTTCATTCAGTCAGTAGCTTCAAACATTTCTGGTATATGAAAAACATGTTTTTCAATGGCAAAAATCAATGAATATTGTAAATGCACAAACAGTAATATCTCCACATTGCACGGTGCAATTCTGAAAATTTTAGCTTTTTCCTGTTAATCCTAGCATGATAAAGAAGATTCAAAGAGAGTGAGATGCCAGCTCCTTTCATTCAGTCAGTAGCTTCAAACATTTCTGGTATATGAAAAACATGTTTTTCAATGGCAAAAATCAATGAATATTGTAAATGCACAAACAGTAATATCTCCACATTGCAAGGTGCAATTCTGAAATTTTTTGCTTTTTCCTGCTAATCCTAGCATGATAAAGAAGATTCAAAGAGAGTGAGATGCCAGCTCCTTTCATTCAGTCAGTAGCTTCAAACATTTCTGGTATATGAAAAACATGTTTTTCAATGGCAAAAATCAATGAATATTGTAAATGCACAAACAGTAATATCTCCACATTGCACGGTGCAATTCTGAAATTTTTAGCTTTTTCCTGTTAATCCTAGCATGATAAAGAAGATTCAAAGAGAGTGAGATGCCAGCTCCTTTCATTCAGTCAGTAGCTTCAAACATTTCTGGTATATGAAAAACATGTTTTTCAATGGCAAAAATCAATGAATATTGTAAATGCACAAACAGTAATATCTCCACATTGCAAGGTGCAATTCTGAAATTTTTTGCTTTTTCCTGTTAATCCTAGCATGATAAAGAAGATTCAAAGAGAGTGAGATGCCAGCTCCTTTCATTCAGTCAGTAGCTTCAAACATTTCTGGTATATGAAAAACATGTTTTTCAATGGCAAAAATCAATGAATATTGTAAATGCACAAACAGTAATATCTCCACATTGCAAGGTGCAATTCTGAAATTTTTTGCTTTTTCCTGCTAATCCTAGCATGATAAAGAAGATTCAAAGAGAGTGAGATGCCAGCTCCTTTCATTCAGTCAGTAGCTTCAAACATTTCTGGACGTTTTTCAATGGCAAAAATCAATGAATATTGTAAATGCACAAACAGTAATATCTCCACATTGCAAGGTGCAATTCTGAAATTTTTTGCTTTTTCCTGCTAATCCTAGCATGATAAAGAAGATTCAAAGAGAGTGAGATGCCAGCTCCTTTCATTCAGTCAGTAGCTTCAAACATTTCTGGTATATGAAAAACATGTTTTTCAATGGCAAAAATCAATGAATATTGTAAATGCACAAACAGTAATATCTCCACATTGCACGGTGCAATTCTGAAATTTTTAGATTTTTCCTGTTAATCCTAGCATGATAAAGAAGATTCAAAGAGAGTGAGATGCCAGCTCCTTTCATTCAGTCAGTAGCTTCAAACATTTCTGGTATATGAAAAACATGTTTTTCAATGGCAAAAATCAATGAATATTGTAAATGCACAAACAGTAATATCTCCACATTGCAAGGTGCAATTCTGAAATTTTTTGCTTTTTCCTGTTAATCCTAGCATGATAAAGAAGATTCAAAGAGAGTGAGATGCCAGCTCCTTTCATTCAGTCAGTAGCTTCAAACATTTCTGGTATATGAAAAACATGTTTTTCAATGGCAAAAATCAATGAATATTGTAAATGCACAAACAGTAATATCTCCACATTGCAAGGTGCAATTCTGAAATTTTTTGCTTTTTCCTGCTAATCCTAGCATGATAAAGAAGATTCAAAGAGAGTGAGATGCCAGCTCCTTTCATTCAGTCAGTAGCTTCAAACATTTCTGGACGTTTTTCAATGGCAAAAATCAATGAATATTGTAAATGCACAAACAGTAATATCTCCACATTGCAAGGTGCAATTCTGAAATTTTTTGCTTTTTCCTGCTAATCCTAGCATGATAAAGAAGATTCAAAGAGAGTGAGATGCCAGCTCCTTTCATTCAGTCAGTAGCTTCAAACATTTCTGGTATATGAAAAACATGTTTTTCAATGGCAAAAATCAATGAATATTGTAAATGCACAAACAGTAATATCTCCACATTGCACGGTGCAATTCTGAAATTTTTAGCTTTTTCCTGTTAATCCTAGCATGATAAAGAAGATTCAAAGAGAGTGAGATGCCAGCTCCTTTCATTCAGTCAGTAGCTTCAAACATTTCTGGTATATGAAAAACATGTTTTTCAATGGCAAAAATCAATGAATATTGTAAATGCACAAACAGATATCTCCACATTGCAAGGTGCAATTCTGAAATTTTTTGCTTTTTCCTGCTAATCCTAGCATGATAAAGAAGATTCAAAGAGAGTGAGATGCCAGCTCCTTTCATTCAGTCAGTAGCTTCAAACATTTCTGGTATATGAAAAACATGTTTTTCAATGGCAAAAATCAATGAATATTGTAAATGCACAAACAGTAATATCTCCACATTGCACGGTGCAATTCTGAAAATTTTAGCTTTTTCCTGTTAATCCTAGCATGATAAAGAAGATTCAAAGAGAGTGAGATGCCAGCTCCTTTCATTCAGTCAGTAGCTTCAAACATTTCTGGTATATGAAAAACATGTTTTTCAATGGCAAAAATCAATGAATATTGTAAATGCACAAACAGTAATATCTCCACATTGCAAGGTGCAATTCTGAAATTTTTTGCTTTTTCCTGCTAATCCTAGCATGATAAAGAAGATTCAAAGAGAGTGAGATGCCAGCTCCTTTCATTCAGTCAGTAGCTTCAAACATTTCTGGTATATGAAAAACATGTTTTTCAATGGCAAAAATCAATGAATATTGTAAATGCACAAACAGTAATATCTCCACATTGCACGGTGCAATTCTGAAATTTTTAGCTTTTTCCTGTTAATCCTAGCATGATAAAGAAGATTCAAAGAGAGTGAGATGCCAGCTCCTTTCATTCAGTCAGTAGCTTCAAACATTTCTGGTATATGAAAAACATGTTTTTCAATGGCAAAAATCAATGAATATTGTAAATGCACAAACAGTAATATCTCCACATTGCAAGGTGCAATTCTGAAATTTTTTGCTTTTTCCTGTTAATCCTAGCATGATAAAGAAGATTCAAAGAGAGTGAGATGCCAGCTCCTTTCATTCAGTCAGTAGCTTCAAACATTTCTGGTATATGAAAAACATGTTTTTCAATGGCAAAAATCAATGAATATTGTAAATGCACAAACAGTAATATCTCCACATTGCAAGGTGCAATTCTGAAATTTTTTGCTTTTTCCTGCTAATCCTAGCATGATAAAGAAGATTCAAAGAGAGTGAGATGCCAGCTCCTTTCATTCAGTCAGTAGCTTCAAACATTTCTGGACGTTTTTCAATGGCAAAAATCAATGAATATTGTAAATGCACAAACAGTAATATCTCCACATTGCAAGGTGCAATTCTGAAATTTTTTGCTTTTTCCTGCTAATCCTAGCATGATAAAGAAGATTCAAAGAGAGTGAGATGCCAGCTCCTTTCATTCAGTCAGTAGCTTCAAACATTTCTGGTATATGAAAAACATGTTTTTCAATGGCAAAAATCAATGAATATTGTAAATGCACAAACAGTAATATCTCCACATTGCACGGTGCAATTCTGAAATTTTTAGATTTTTCCTGTTAATCCTAGCATGATAAAGAAGATTCAAAGAGAGTGAGATGCCAGCTCCTTTCATTCAGTCAGTAGCTTCAAACATTTCTGGTATATGAAAAACATGTCTTTCAATGGCAAAAATCAATGAATATTGTAAATGCACAAACAGTAATATCTCCACATTGCAAGGTGCAATTCTGAAATTTTTTGCTTTTTCCTGTTAATCCTAGCATGATAAAGAAGATTCAAAGAGAGTGAGATGCCAGCTCCTTTCATTCAGTCAGTAGCTTCAAACATTTCTGGTATATGAAAAACATGTTTTTCAATGGCAAAAATCAATGAATATTGTAAATGCACAAACAGTAATATCTCCACATTGCAAGGTGCAATTCTGAAATTTTTTGCTTTTTCCTGCTAATCCTAGCATGATAAAGAAGATTCAAAGAGAGTGAGATGCCAGCTCCTTTCATTCAGTCAGTAGCTTCAAACATTTCTGGACGTTTTTCAATGGCAAAAATCAATGAATATTGTAAATGCACAAACAGTAATATCTCCACATTGCAAGGTGCAATTCTGAAATTTTTTGCTTTTTCCTGCTAATCCTAGCATGATAAAGAAGATTCAAAGAGAGTGAGATGCCAGCTCCTTTCATTCAGTCAGTAGCTTCAAACATTTCTGGTATATGAAAAACATGTTTTTCAATGGCAAAAATCAATGAATATTGTAAATGCACAAACAGTAATATCTCCACATTGCAAGGTGCAATTCTGAAATTTTTTGCTTTTTCCTGCTAATCCTAGCATGATAAAGAAGATTCAAAGAGAGTGAGATGCCAGCTCCTTTCATTCAGTCAGTAGCTTCAAACATTTCTGGTATATGAAAAACATGTTTTTCAATGGCAAAAATCAATGAATATTGTAAATGCACAAACAGTAATATCTCCACATTGCACGGTGCAATTCTGAAATTTTTAGCTTTTTCCTGTTAATCCTAGCATGATAAAGAAGATTCAAAGAGAGTGAGATGCCAGCTCCTTTCATTCAGTCAGTAGCTTCAAACATTTCTGGTATATGAAAAACATGTTTTTCAATGGCAAAAATCAATGAATATTGTAAATGCACAAACAGTAATATCTCCACATTGCAAGGTGCAATTCTGAAATTTTTTGCTTTTTCCTGTTAATCCTAGCATGATGATTCAAAGAGAGTGAGATGCCAGCTCCTTTCATTCAGTCAGTAGCTTCAAACATTTCTGGTATATGAAAAACATGTTTTTCAATGGCAAAAATCAATGAATATTGTAAATGCACAAACAGTAATATCTCCACATTGCAAGGTGCAATTCTGAAATTTTTTGCTTTTTCCTGCTAATCCTAGCATGATAAAGAAGATTCAAAGAGAGTGAGATGCCAGCTCCTTTCATTCAGTCAGTAGCTTCAAACATTTCTGGTATATGAAAAACATGTTTTTCAATGGCAAAAATCAATGAATATTGTAAATGCACAAACAGTAATATCTCCACATTGCACGGTGCAATTCTGAAATTTTTAAGAGAGTGAGATGCCAGCTCCTTTCATTCAGTCAGTAGCTTCAAACATTTCTGGTATATGAAAAACATGTTTTTCAATGGCAAAAATCAATGAATATTGTAAATGCACAAACAGTAATATCTCCACATTGCAAGGTGCAATTCTGAAATTTTTTGCTTTATCCTGCTAATCCTAGCATGATAAAGAAGATTCAAAGAGAGTGAGATGCCAGCTCCTTTCATTCAGTCAGTAGCTTCAAACATTTCTGGTATATGAAAAACATGTTTTTCAATGGCAAAAATCAATGAATATTGTAAATGCACAAACAGTAATATCTCCACATTGCAAGGTGCAATTCTGAAATTGTTTGCTTTTTCCTGCTAATCCTAGCATGATAAAGAAGATTCAGAGTGAGATGCCAGCTCCTTTCATTCAGTCAGTAGCTTCAAACATTTCTGGTATATGAAAAACATGTTTTTCAATGGCAAAAATCAATGAATATTGTAAATGCACAAACAGTAATATCTCCACATTGCAAGGTGCAATTCTGAAATTTTTTGCTTTTTCCTGCTAATCCTAGCATGATAAAGAAGATTCAAAGAGAGTGAGATGCCAGCTCCTTTCATTCAGTCAGTAGCTTCAAACATTTCTGGACGTTTTTCAATGGCAAAAATCAATGAATATTGTAAATGCACAAACAGTAATATCTCCACATTGCAAGGTGCAATTCTGAAATTTTTTGCTTTTTCCTGCTAATCCTAGCATGATAAAGAAGATTCAAAGAGAGTGAGATGCCAGCTCCTTTCATTCAGTCAGTAGCTTCAAACATTTCTGGTATATGAAAAACGTTTTTCAATGGCAAAAATCAATGAATATTGTAAATGCACAAACAGTAATATCTCCACATTGCACGGTGCAATTCTGAAATTTTTAGCTTTTTCCTGTTAATCCTAGCATGATAAAGAAGATTCAAAGAGAGTGAGATGCCAGCTCCTTTCATTCAGTCAGTAGCTTCAAACATTTCTGGTATATGAAAAACATGTTTTTCAATGGCAAAAATCAATGAATATTGTAAATGCACAAACAGTAATATCTCCACATTGCACAGTGCAATTCTGAAATTTTTAGCTTTTTCCTGTTAATCCTAGCATGATAAAGAAGATTCAAAGAGAGTGAGATGCCAGCTCCTTTCATTCAGTCAGTAGCTTCAAACATTTCTGGTATATGAAAAACATGTTTTTCAATGGCAAAAATCAATGAATATTGTAAATGCACAAACAGTAATATCTCCACATTGCACGGTGCAATTCTGAAATTTTTAGCTTTTTCCTGTTAATCCTAGCATGATAAAGAAGATTCAAAGAGAGTGAGATGCCAGCTCCTTTCATTCAGTCAGTAGCTTCAAACATTTCTGGTATATGAAAAACATGTTTTTCAATGGCAAAAATCAATGAATATTGTAAATGCACAAACAGTAATATCTCCACATTGCAAGGTGCAATTCTGAAATTTTTTGCTTTTTCCTGCTAATCCTAGCATGATAAAGAAGATTCAAAGAGAGTGAGATGCCAGCTCCTTTCATTCAGTCAGTAGCTTCAAACATTTCTGGTATATGAAAAACATGTTTTTCAATGGCAAAAATCAATGAATATTGTAAATGCACAAACAGTAATATCTCCACATTGCACGGTGCAATTCTGAAATTTTTAGCTTTTTCCTGTTAATCCTAGCATGATAAAGAAGATTCAAAGAGAGTGAGATGCCAGCTCCTTTCATTCAGTCAGTAGCTTCAAACATTTCTGGTATATGAAAAACATGTTTTTCAATGGCAAAAATCAATGAATATTGTAAATGCACAAACAGTAATTTCTCCACATTGCAAGGTGCAATTCTGAAATTTTTTGCTTTTTCCTGCTCCTCTTAGCATGATAAAGAAGATTCAAAGAGAGTGAGATGCCAGCTCCTTTCATTCAGTCAGTAGCTTCAAACATTTCTGGTATATGAATAACATGATGTTTTTCAATGGCAAAAATCAATGAATATTGTAAATGCACAAACAGTAATTTCTCCGCATTGCAAGGTGCAATTCTGAAATTTTTAGCTTTTTCCTGTTAATCCTAGCATGATAAAGAAGATTCAAAGAGAGTGAGATGCCAGCTCCTTTCATTCAGTCAGTAGCTTCAAACATTTCTGGTATATGAAAAACGTTTTTCAATGGCAAAAATCAATGAATATTGTAAATGCACAAACAGTAATATCTCCACATTGCAAGGTGCAATTCTGAAATTTTTTGCTTTTTCCTGTTAATCCTAGCATGATAAAGAAGATTCAAAGAGAGTGAGATGCCAGCTCCTTTCATTCAGTCAGTAGCTTCAAACATTTCTGGTATATGAAAAACATGTTTTTCAATGGCAAAAATCAATGAATATTGTAAATGCACAAACAGTAATATCTCCACATTGCACGGTGCAATTCTGAAATTTTTAGCTTTTTCCTGTTAATCCTAGCATGATAAAGAAGATTCAAAGAGAGTGAGATGCCAGCTCCTTTCATTCAGTCAGTAGCTTCAAACATTTCTGGTATATGAAAAACATGTTTTTCAATGGCAAAAATCAATGAATATTGTAAATGCACAAACAGTAATATCTCCACATTGCAAGGTGCAATTCTGAAATTTTTTGCTTTTTCCTGCTAATCCTAGCATGATAAAGATTCAAAGAGAGTGAGATGCCAGCTCCTTTCATTCAGTCAGTAGCTTCAAACATTTCTGGTATATGAAAAACATGTTTTTCAATGGCAAAAATCAATGAATATTGTAAATGCACAAACAGTAATATCTCCACATTGCACGGTGCAATTCTGAAATTTTTAGCTTTTTCCTGTTAATCCTAGCATGATAAAGAAGATTCAAAGAGAGTGAGATGCCAGCTCCTTTCATTCAGTCAGTAGCTTCAAACATTTCTGGTATATGAAAAACATGTTTTTCAATGGCAAAAATCAATGAATATTGTAAATGCACAAACAGTAATATCTCCACATTGCAAGGTGCAATTCTGAAATTTTTTGCTTTTTCCTGCTAATCCTAGCATGATAAAGAAGATTCAAAGAGAGTGAGATGCCAGCTCCTTTCATTCAGTCAGTAGCTTCAAACATTTCTGGTATATGAAAAACATGTTTTTCAATGGCAAAAATCAATGAATATTGTAAATGCACAAACAGTAATATCTCCACATTGCACGGTGCAATTCTGAAATTTTTAGCTTTTTCCTGTTAATCCTAGCATGATAAAGAAGATTCAAAGAGAGTGAGATGCCAGCTCCTTTCATTCAGTCAGTAGCTTCAAACATTTCTGGTATATGAAAAACATGTTTTTCAATGGCAAAAATCAATGAATATTGTAAATGCACAAACAGTAATATCTCCACATTGCAAGGTGCAATTCTGAAATTTTTTGCTTTTTCCTGCTAATCCTAGCATGATAAAGAAGATTCAAAGAGAGTGAGATGCCAGCTCCTTTCATTCAGTCAGTAGCTTCAAACATTTCTGGTATATGAAAAACATGTTTTTCAATGGCAAAAATCAATGAATATTGTAAATGCACAAACAGTAATTTCTCCACATTGCAAGGTGCAATTCTGAAATTTTTTGCTTTTTCCTGCTCCTCTTAGCATGATAAAGAAGATTCAAAGAGAGTGAGATGCCAGCTCCTTTCATTCAGTCAGTAGCTTCAAACATTTCT
Organism: Phyllobates terribilis; assembly: GCF_046119375.1. Classification (NCBI taxonomy): domain Eukaryota; kingdom Metazoa; phylum Chordata; class Amphibia; order Anura; family Dendrobatidae; genus Phyllobates; species Phyllobates terribilis. The sequence goes on along the minus strand of NW_027368579.1, from coordinate 32,183 downwards.
GGTATATGAAAAACATGTTTTTCAATGGCAAAAATCAATGAATATTGTAAATGCACAAACAGTAATATCTCCACATTGCAAGGTGCAATTCTGAAATTGTTTGCTTTTTCCTGCTAATCCTAGCATGATAAAGAAGATTCAGAGTGAGATGCCAGCTCCTTTCATTCAGTCAGTAGCTTCAAACATTTCTGGTATATGAAAAACATGTTTTTCAATGGCAAAAATCAATGAATATTGTAAATGCACAAACAGTAATATCTCCACATTGCAAGGTGCAATTCTGAAATTTTTTGCTTTTTCCTGCTAATCCTAGCATGATAAAGAAGATTCAAAGAGAGTGAGATGCCAGCTCCTTTCATTCAGTCAGTAGCTTCAAACATTTCTGGACGTTTTTCAATGGCAAAAATCAATGAATATTGTAAATGCACAAACAGTAATATCTCCACATTGCAAGGTGCAATTCTGAAATTTTTTGCTTTTTCCTGCTAATCCTAGCATGATAAAGAAGATTCAAAGAGAGTGAGATGCCAGCTCCTTTCATTCAGTCAGTAGCTTCAAACATTTCTGGTATATGAAAAACGTTTTTCAATGGCAAAAATCAATGAATATTGTAAATGCACAAACAGTAATATCTCCACATTGCACGGTGCAATTCTGAAATTTTTAGCTTTTTCCTGTTAATCCTAGCATGATAAAGAAGATTCAAAGAGAGTGAGATGCCAGCTCCTTTCATTCAGTCAGTAGCTTCAAACATTTCTGGTATATGAAAAACATGTTTTTCAATGGCAAAAATCAATGAATATTGTAAATGCACAAACAGTAATATCTCCACATTGCACGGTGCAATTCTGAAATTTTTAGCTTTTTCCTGTTAATCCTAGCATGATAAAGAAGATTCAAAGAGAGTGAGATGCCAGCTCCTTTCATTCAGTCAGTAGCTTCAAACATTTCTGGTATATGAAAAACATGTTTTTCAATGGCAAAAATCAATGAATATTGTAAATGCACAAACAGTAATATCTCCACATTGCACGGTGCAATTCTGAAATTTTTAGCTTTTTCCTGTTAATCCTAGCATGATAAAGAAGATTCAAAGAGAGTGAGATGCCAGCTCCTTTCATTCAGTCAGTAGCTTCAAACATTTCTGGTATATGAAAAACATGTTTTTCAATGGCAAAAATCAATGAATATTGTAAATGCACAAACAGTAATATCTCCACATTGCAAGGTGCAATTCTGAAATTTTTTGCTTTTTCCTGCTAATCCTAGCATGATAAAGAAGATTCAAAGAGAGTGAGATGCCAGCTCCTTTCATTCAGTCAGTAGCTTCAAACATTTCTGGTATATGAAAAACATGTTTTTCAATGGCAAAAATCAATGAATATTGTAAATGCACAAACAGTAATATCTCCACATTGCACGGTGCAATTCTGAAATTTTTAGCTTTTTCCTGTTAATCCTAGCATGATAAAGAAGATTCAAAGAGAGTGAGATGCCAGCTCCTTTCATTCAGTCAGTAGCTTCAAACATTTCTGGTATATGAAAAACATGTTTTTCAATGGCAAAAATCAATGAATATTGTAAATGCACAAACAGTAATTTCTCCACATTGCAAGGTGCAATTCTGAAATTTTTTGCTTTTTCCTGCTCCTCTTAGCATGATAAAGAAGATTCAAAGAGAGTGAGATGCCAGCTCCTTTCATTCAGTCAGTAGCTTCAAACATTTCTGGTATATGAATAACATGATGTTTTTCAATGGCAAAAATCAATGAATATTGTAAATGCACAAACAGTAATTTCTCCGCATTGCAAGGTGCAATTCTGAAATTTTTAGCTTTTTCCTGTTAATCCTAGCATGATAAAGAAGATTCAAAGAGAGTGAGATGCCAGCTCCTTTCATTCAGTCAGTAGCTTCAAACATTTCTGGTATATGAAAAACGTTTTTCAATGGCAAAAATCAATGAATATTGTAAATGCACAAACAGTAATATCTCCACATTGCAAGGTGCAATTCTGAAATTTTTTGCTTTTTCCTGTTAATCCTAGCATGATAAAGAAGATTCAAAGAGAGTGAGATGCCAGCTCCTTTCATTCAGTCAGTAGCTTCAAACATTTCTGGTATATGAAAAACATGTTTTTCAATGGCAAAAATCAATGAATATTGTAAATGCACAAACAGTAATATCTCCACATTGCACGGTGCAATTCTGAAATTTTTAGCTTTTTCCTGTTAATCCTAGCATGATAAAGAAGATTCAAAGAGAGTGAGATGCCAGCTCCTTTCATTCAGTCAGTAGCTTCAAACATTTCTGGTATATGAAAAACATGTTTTTCAATGGCAAAAATCAATGAATATTGTAAATGCACAAACAGTAATATCTCCACATTGCAAGGTGCAATTCTGAAATTTTTTGCTTTTTCCTGCTAATCCTAGCATGATAAAGATTCAAAGAGAGTGAGATGCCAGCTCCTTTCATTCAGTCAGTAGCTTCAAACATTTCTGGTATATGAAAAACATGTTTTTCAATGGCAAAAATCAATGAATATTGTAAATGCACAAACAGTAATATCTCCACATTGCACGGTGCAATTCTGAAATTTTTAGCTTTTTCCTGTTAATCCTAGCATGATAAAGAAGATTCAAAGAGAGTGAGATGCCAGCTCCTTTCATTCAGTCAGTAGCTTCAAACATTTCTGGTATATGAAAAACATGTTTTTCAATGGCAAAAATCAATGAATATTGTAAATGCACAAACAGTAATATCTCCACATTGCAAGGTGCAATTCTGAAATTTTTTGCTTTTTCCTGCTAATCCTAGCATGATAAAGAAGATTCAAAGAGAGTGAGATGCCAGCTCCTTTCATTCAGTCAGTAGCTTCAAACATTTCTGGTATATGAAAAACATGTTTTTCAATGGCAAAAATCAATGAATATTGTAAATGCACAAACAGTAATATCTCCACATTGCACGGTGCAATTCTGAAATTTTTAGCTTTTTCCTGTTAATCCTAGCATGATAAAGAAGATTCAAAGAGAGTGAGATGCCAGCTCCTTTCATTCAGTCAGTAGCTTCAAACATTTCTGGTATATGAAAAACATGTTTTTCAATGGCAAAAATCAATGAATATTGTAAATGCACAAACAGTAATATCTCCACATTGCAAGGTGCAATTCTGAAATTTTTTGCTTTTTCCTGCTAATCCTAGCATGATAAAGAAGATTCAAAGAGAGTGAGATGCCAGCTCCTTTCATTCAGTCAGTAGCTTCAAACATTTCTGGTATATGAAAAACATGTTTTTCAATGGCAAAAATCAATGAATATTGTAAATGCACAAACAGTAATTTCTCCACATTGCAAGGTGCAATTCTGAAATTTTTTGCTTTTTCCTGCTCCTCTTAGCATGATAAAGAAGATTCAAAGAGAGTGAGATGCCAGCTCCTTTCATTCAGTCAGTAGCTTCAAACATTTCTGGTATATGAATAACATGATGTTTTTCAATGGCAAAAATCAATGAATATTGTAAATGCACAAACAGTAATTTCTCCGCATTGCAAGGTGCAATTCTGAAATTTTTAGCTTTTTCCTGTTAATCCTAGCATGATAAAGAAGATTCAAAGAGAGTGAGATGCCAGCTCCTTTCATTCAGTCAGTAGCTTCAAACATTTCTGGTATATGAAAAACATGTTTTTAAATGGCAAAAATCAATGAATATTGTAAATGCACAAACAGTAATATCTCCACATTGCAAGGTGCAATTCTGAAATTTTTTGCTTTTTCCTGCTAATCCTAGCATGATAAAGAAGATTCAAAGAGAGTGAGATGCCAGCTCCTTTCATTCAGTCAGTAGCTTCAAACATTTCTGGTATATGAAAAACATGTTTTTCAATGGCAAAAATCAATGAATATTGTAAATGCACAAACAGTAATATCTCCACATTGCACGGTGCAATTCTGAAATTTTTAGCTTTTTCCTGTTAATCCTAGCATGATAAAGAAGATTCAAAGAGAGTGAGATGCCAGCTCCTTTCATTCAGTCAGTAGCTTCAAACATTTCTGGTATATGAAAAACATGTTTTTCAATGGCAAAAATCAATGAATATTGTAAATGCACAAACAGATATCTCCACATTGCAAGGTGCAATTCTGAAATTTTTTGCTTTTTCCTGCTAATCCTAGCATGATAAAGAAGATTCAAAGAGAGTGAGATGCCAGCTCCTTTCATTCAGTCAGTAGCTTCAAACATTTCTGGTATATGAAAAACATGTTTTTCAATGGCAAAAATCAATGAATATTGTAAATGCACAAACAGTAATATCTCCACATTGCACGGTGCAATTCTGAAAATTTTAGCTTTTTCCTGTTAATCCTAGCATGATAAAGAAGATTCAAAGAGAGTGAGATGCCAGCTCCTTTCATTCAGTCAGTAGCTTCAAACATTTCTGGTATATGAAAAACATGTTTTTCAATGGCAAAAATCAATGAATATTGTAAATGCACAAACAGTAATATCTCCACATTGCAAGGTGCAATTCTGAAATTTTTTGCTTTTTCCTGCTAATCCTAGCATGATAAAGAAGATTCAAAGAGAGTGAGATGCCAGCTCCTTTCATTCAGTCAGTAGCTTCAAACATTTCTGGTATATGAAAAACATGTTTTTCAATGGCAAAAATCAATGAATATTGTAAATGCACAAACAGTAATATCTCCACATTGCACGGTGCAATTCTGAAATTTTTAGCTTTTTCCTGTTAATCCTAGCATGATAAAGAAGATTCAAAGAGAGTGAGATGCCAGCTCCTTTCATTCAGTCAGTAGCTTCAAACATTTCTGGTATATGAAAAACATGTTTTTCAATGGCAAAAATCAATGAATATTGTAAATGCACAAACAGTAATATCTCCACATTGCAAGGTGCAATTCTGAAATTTTTTGCTTTTTCCTGTTAATCCTAGCATGATAAAGAAGATTCAAAGAGAGTGAGATGCCAGCTCCTTTCATTCAGTCAGTAGCTTCAAACATTTCTGGTATATGAAAAACATGTTTTTCAATGGCAAAAATCAATGAATATTGTAAATGCACAAACAGTAATATCTCCACATTGCAAGGTGCAATTCTGAAATTTTTTGCTTTTTCCTGCTAATCCTAGCATGATAAAGAAGATTCAAAGAGAGTGAGATGCCAGCTCCTTTCATTCAGTCAGTAGCTTCAAACATTTCTGGACGTTTTTCAATGGCAAAAATCAATGAATATTGTAAATGCACAAACAGTAATATCTCCACATTGCAAGGTGCAATTCTGAAATTTTTTGCTTTTTCCTGCTAATCCTAGCATGATAAAGAAGATTCAAAGAGAGTGAGATGCCAGCTCCTTTCATTCAGTCAGTAGCTTCAAACATTTCTGGTATATGAAAAACATGTTTTTCAATGGCAAAAATCAATGAATATTGTAAATGCACAAACAGTAATATCTCCACATTGCACGGTGCAATTCTGAAATTTTTAGATTTTTCCTGTTAATCCTAGCATGATAAAGAAGATTCAAAGAGAGTGAGATGCCAGCTCCTTTCATTCAGTCAGTAGCTTCAAACATTTCTGGTATATGAAAAACATGTTTTTCAATGGCAAAAATCAATGAATATTGTAAATGCACAAACAGTAATATCTCCACATTGCAAGGTGCAATTCTGAAATTTTTTGCTTTTTCCTGTTAATCCTAGCATGATAAAGAAGATTCAAAGAGAGTGAGATGCCAGCTCCTTTCATTCAGTCAGTAGCTTCAAACATTTCTGGTATATGAAAAACATGTTTTTCAATGGCAAAAATCAATGAATATTGTAAATGCACAAACAGTAATATCTCCACATTGCAAGGTGCAATTCTGAAATTTTTTGCTTTTTCCTGCTAATCCTAGCATGATAAAGAAGATTCAAAGAGAGTGAGATGCCAGCTCCTTTCATTCAGTCAGTAGCTTCAAACATTTCTGGACGTTTTTCAATGGCAAAAATCAATGAATATTGTAAATGCACAAACAGTAATATCTCCACATTGCAAGGTGCAATTCTGAAATTTTTTGCTTTTTCCTGCTAATCCTAGCATGATAAAGAAGATTCAAAGAGAGTGAGATGCCAGCTCCTTTCATTCAGTCAGTAGCTTCAAACATTTCTGGTATATGAAAAACATGTTTTTCAATGGCAAAAATCAATGAATATTGTAAATGCACAAACAGTAATATCTCCACATTGCAAGGTGCAATTCTGAAATTTTTTGCTTTTTCCTGCTAATCCTAGCATGATAAAGAAGATTCAAAGAGAGTGAGATGCCAGCTCCTTTCATTCAGTCAGTAGCTTCAAACATTTCTGGTATATGAAAAACATGTTTTTCAATGGCAAAAATCAATGAATATTGTAAATGCACAAACAGTAATATCTCCACATTGCACGGTGCAATTCTGAAATTTTTAGCTTTTTCCTGTTAATCCTAGCATGATAAAGAAGATTCAAAGAGAGTGAGATGCCAGCTCCTTTCATTCAGTCAGTAGCTTCAAACATTTCTGGTATATGAAAAACATGTTTTTCAATGGCAAAAATCAATGAATATTGTAAATGCACAAACAGTAATATCTCCACATTGCAAGGTGCAATTCTGAAATTTTTTGCTTTTTCCTGTTAATCCTAGCATGATGATTCAAAGAGAGTGAGATGCCAGCTCCTTTCATTCAGTCAGTAGCTTCAAACATTTCTGGTATATGAAAAACATGTTTTTCAATGGCAAAAATCAATGAATATTGTAAATGCACAAACAGTAATATCTCCACATTGCAAGGTGCAATTCTGAAATTTTTTGCTTTTTCCTGCTAATCCTAGCATGATAAAGAAGATTCAAAGAGAGTGAGATGCCAGCTCCTTTCATTCAGTCAGTAGCTTCAAACATTTCTGGTATATGAAAAACATGTTTTTCAATGGCAAAAATCAATGAATATTGTAAATGCACAAACAGTAATATCTCCACATTGCACGGTGCAATTCTGAAATTTTTAAGAGAGTGAGATGCCAGCTCCTTTCATTCAGTCAGTAGCTTCAAACATTTCTGGTATATGAAAAACATGTTTTTCAATGGCAAAAATCAATGAATATTGTAAATGCACAAACAGTAATATCTCCACATTGCAAGGTGCAATTCTGAAATTTTTTGCTTTATCCTGCTAATCCTAGCATGATAAAGAAGATTCAAAGAGAGTGAGATGCCAGCTCCTTTCATTCAGTCAGTAGCTTCAAACATTTCTGGTATATGAAAAACATGTTTTTCAATGGCAAAAATCAATGAATATTGTAAATGCACACAGTAATATCTCCACATTGCACGGTGCAATTCTGAAATTTTTAGCTTTTTCCTGTTAATCCTAGCATGATAAAGAAGATTCAAAGAGAGTGAGATGCCAGCTCCTTTCATTCAGTCAGTAGCTTCAAACATTTCTGGTATATGAAAAACATGTTTTTCAATGGCAAAAATCAATGAATATTGTAAATGCACAAACAGTAATATCTCCACATTGCAAGGTGCAATTCTGAAATTGTTTGCTTTTTCCTGCTAATCCTAGCATGATAAAGAAGATTCAGAGTGAGATGCCAGCTCCTTTCATTCAGTCAGTAGCTTCAAACATTTCTGGTATATGAAAAACATGTTTTTCAATGGCAAAAATCAATGAATATTGTAAATGCACAAACAGTAATATCTCCACATTGCAAGGTGCAATTCTGAAATTTTTTGCTTTTTCCTGCTAATCCTAGCATGATAAAGAAGATTCAAAGAGAGTGAGATGCCAGCTCCTTTCATTCAGTCAGTAGCTTCAAACATTTCTGGACGTTTTTCAATGGCAAAAATCAATGAATATTGTAAATGCACAAACAGTAATATCTCCACATTGCAAGGTGCAATTCTGAAATTTTTTGCTTTTTCCTGCTAATCCTAGCATGATAAAGAAGATTCAAAGAGAGTGAGATGCCAGCTCCTTTCATTCAGTCAGTAGCTTCAAACATTTCTGGTATATGAAAAACATGTTTTTCAATGGCAAAAATCAATGAATATTGTAAATGCACAAACAGTAATATCTCCACATTGCACGGTGCAATTCTGAAATTTTTAGATTTTTCCTGTTAATCCTAGCATGATAAAGAAGATTCAAAGAGAGTGAGATGCCAGCTCCTTTCATTCAGTCAGTAGCTTCAAACATTTCTGGTATATGAAAAACATGTTTTTCAATGGCAAAAATCAATGAATATTGTAAATGCACAAACAGTAATATCTCCACATTGCAAGGTGCAATTCTGAAATTTTTTGCTTTTTCCTGTTAATCCTAGCATGATAAAGAAGATTCAAAGAGAGTGAGATGCCAGCTCCTTTCATTCAGTCAGTAGCTTCAAACATTTCTGGTATATGAAAAACATGTTTTTCAATGGCAAAAATCAATGAATATTGTAAATGCACAAACAGTAATATCTCCACATTGCAAGGTGCAATTCTGAAATTTTTTGCTTTTTCCTGCTAATCCTAGCATGATAAAGAAGATTCAAAGAGAGTGAGATGCCAGCTCCTTTCATTCAGTCAGTAGCTTCAAACATTTCTGGACGTTTTTCAATGGCAAAAATCAATGAATATTGTAAATGCACAAACAGTAATATCTCCACATTGCAAGGTGCAATTCTGAAATTTTTTGCTTTTTCCTGCTAATCCTAGCATGATAAAGAAGATTCAAAGAGAGTGAGATGCCAGCTCCTTTCATTCAGTCAGTAGCTTCAAACATTTCTGGTATATGAAAAACATGTTTTTCAATGGCAAAAATCAATGAATATTGTAAATGCACAAACAGTAATATCTCCACATTGCAAGGTGCAATTCTGAAATTTTTTGCTTTTTCCTGCTAATCCTAGCATGATAAAGAAGATTCAAAGAGAGTGAGATGCCAGCTCCTTTCATTCAGTCAGTAGCTTCAAACATTTCTGGTATATGAAAAACATGTTTTTCAATGGCAAAAATCAATGAATATTGTAAATGCACAAACAGTAATATCTCCACATTGCACGGTGCAATTCTGAAATTTTTAGCTTTTTCCTGTTAATCCTAGCATGATAAAGAAGATTCAAAGAGAGTGAGATGCCAGCTCCTTTCATTCAGTCAGTAGCTTCAAACATTTCTGGTATATGAAAAACATGTTTTTCAATGGCAAAAATCAATGAATATTGTAAATGCACAAACAGTAATATCTCCACATTGCAAGGTGCAATTCTGAAATTTTTTGCTTTTTCCTGTTAATCCTAGCATGATGATTCAAAGAGAGTGAGATGCCAGCTCCTTTCATTCAGTCAGTAGCTTCAAACATTTCTGGTATATGAAAAACATGTTTTTCAATGGCAAAAATCAATGAATATTGTAAATGCACAAACAGTAATATCTCCACATTGCAAGGTGCAATTCTGAAATTTTTTGCTTTTTCCTGTTAATCCTAGCATGATAAAGAAGATTCAAAGAGAGTGAGATGCCAGCTCCTTTCATTCAGTCAGTAGCTTCAAACATTTCTGGTATATGAAAAACATGTTTTTCAATGGCAAAAATCAATGAATATTGTAAATGCACAAACAGTAATATCTCCACATTGCAAGGTGCAATTCTGAAATTTTTTGCTTTTTCCTGCTAATCCTAGCATGATAAAGAAGATTCAAAGAGAGTGAGATGCCAGCTCCTTTCATTCAGTCAGTAGCTTCAAACATTTCTGGACGTTTTTCAATGGCAAAAATCAATGAATATTGTAAATGCACAAACAGTAATATCTCCACATTGCAAGGTGCAATTCTGAAATTTTTTGCTTTTTCCTGCTAATCCTAGCATGATAAAGAAGATTCAAAGAGAGTGAGATGCCAGCTCCTTTCATTCAGTCAGTAGCTTCAAACATTTCTGGTATATGAAAAACATGTTTTTCAATGGCAAAAATCAATGAATATTGTAAATGCACAAACAGTAATATCTCCACATTGCACGGTGCAATTCTGAAATTTTTAGATTTTTCCTGTTAATCCTAGCATGATAAAGAAGATTCAAAGAGAGTGAGATGCCAGCTCCTTTCATTCAGTCAGTAGCTTCAAACATTTCTGGTATATGAAAAACATGTTTTTCAATGGCAAAAATCAATGAATATTGTAAATGCACAAACAGTAATATCTCCACATTGCAAGGTGCAATTCTGAAATTTTTTGCTTTTTCCTGTTAATCCTAGCATGATAAAGAAGATTCAAAGAGAGTGAGATGCCAGCTCCTTTCATTCAGTCAGTAGCTTCAAACATTTCTGGTATATGAAAAACATGTTTTTCAATGGCAAAAATCAATGAATATTGTAAATGCACAAACAGTAATATCTCCACATTGCAAGGTGCAATTCTGAAATTTTTTGCTTTTTCCTGCTAATCCTAGCATGATAAAGAAGATTCAGAGAGTGAGATGCCAGCTCCTTTCATTCAGTCAGTAGCTTCAAACATTTCTGGACGTTTTTCAATGGCAAAAATCAATGAATATTGTAAATGCACAAACAGTAATATCTCCACATTGCAAGGTGCAATTCTGAAATTTTTTGCTTTTTCCTGCTAATCCTAGCATGATAAAGAAGATTCAAAGAGAGTGAGATGCCAGCTCCTTTCATTCAGTCAGTAGCTTCAAACATTTCTGGTATATGAAAAACATGTTTTTCAATGGCAAAAATCAATGAATATTGTAAATGCACAAACAGTAATATCTCCACATTGCAAGGTGCAATTCTGAAATTTTTTGCTTTTTCCTGCTAATCCTAGCATGATAAAGAAGATTCAAAGAGAGTGAGATGCCAGCTCCTTTCATTCAGTCAGTAGCTTCAAACATTTCTGGTATATGAAAAACATGTTTTTCAATGGCAAAAATCAATGAATATTGTAAATGCACAAACAGTAATATCTCCACATTGCACGGTGCAATTCTGAAATTTTTAGCTTTTTCCTGTTAATCCTAGCATGATAAAGAAGATTCAAAGAGAGTGAGATGCCAGCTCCTTTCATTCAGTCAGTAGCTTCAAACATTTCTGGTATATGAAAAACATGTTTTTCAATGGCAAAAATCAATGAATATTGTAAATGCACAAACAGTAATATCTCCACATTGCAAGGTGCAATTCTGAAATTTTTTGCTTTTTCCTGTTAATCCTAGCATGATGATTCAAAGAGAGTGAGATGCCAGCTCCTTTCATTCAGTCAGTAGCTTCAAACATTTCTGGTATATGAAAAACATGTTTTTCAATGGCAAAAATCAATGAATATTGTAAATGCACAAACAGTAATATCTCCACATTGCAAGGTGCAATTCTGAAATTTTTTGCTTTTTCCTGCTAATCCTAGCATGATAAAGAAGATTCAAAGAGAGTGAGATGCCAGCTCCTTTCATTCAGTCAGTAGCTTCAAACATTTCTGGTATATGAAAAACATGTTTTTCAATGGCAAAAATCAATGAATATTGTAAATGCACAAACAGTAATATCTCCACATTGCACGGTGCAATTCTGAAATTTTTAAGAGAGTGAGATGCCAGCTCCTTTCATTCAGTCAGTAGCTTCAAACATTTCTGGTATATGAAAAACATGTTTTTCAATGGCAAAAATCAATGAATATTGTAAATGCACAAACAGTAATATCTCCACATTGCAAGGTGCAATTCTGAAATTTTTTGCTTTATCCTGCTAATCCTAGCATGATAAAGAAGATTCAAAGAGAGTGAGATGCCAGCTCCTTTCATTCAGTCAGTAGCTTCAAACATTTCTGGTATATGAAAAACATGTTTTTCAATGGCAAAAATCAATGAATATTGTAAATGCACACAGTAATATCTCCACATTGCACGGTGCAATTCTGAAATTTTTAGCTTTTTCCTGTTAATCCTAGCATGATAAAGAAGATTCAAAGAGAGTGAGATGCCAGCTCCTTTCATTCAGTCAGTAGCTTCAAACATTTCTGGTATATGAAAAACATGTTTTTCAATGGCAAAAATCAATGAATATTGTAAATGCACAAACAGTAATATCTCCACATTGCAAGGTGCAATTCTGAAATTGTTTGCTTTTTCCTGCTAATCCTAGCATGATAAAGAAGATTCAGAGTGAGATGCCAGCTCCTTTCATTCAGTCAGTAGCTTCAAACATTTCTGGTATATGAAAAACATGTTTTTCAATGGCAAAAATCAATGAATATTGTAAATGCACAAACAGTAATATCTCCACATTGCAAGGTGCAATTCTGAAATTTTTTGCTTTTTCCTGCTAATCCTAGCATGATAAAGAAGATTCAAAGAGAGTGAGATGCCAGCTCCTTTCATTCAGTCAGTAGCTTCAAACATTTCTGGACGTTTTTCAATGGCAAAAATCAATGAATATTGTAAATGCACAAACAGTAATATCTCCACATTGCAAGGTGCAATTCTGAAATTTTTTGCTTTTTCCTGCTAATCCTAGCATGATAAAGAAGATTCAAAGAGAGTGAGATGCCAGCTCCTTTCATTCAGTCAGTAGCTTCAAACATTTCTGGTATATGAAAAACATGTTTTTCAATGGCAAAAATCAATGAATATTGTAAATGCACAAACAGTAATATCTCCACATTGCACGGTGCAATTCTGAAATTTTTAGCTTTTTCCTGTTAATCCTAGCATGATAAAGAAGATTCAAAGAGAGTGAGATGCCAGCTCCTTTCATTCAGTCAGTAGCTTCAAACATTTCTGGTATATGAAAAACATGTTTTTCAATGGCAAAAATCAATGAATATTGTAAATGCACAAACAGTAATATCTCCACATTGCACGGTGCAATTCTGAAATTTTTAGCTTTTTCCTGTTAATCCTAGCATGATAAAGAAGATTCAAAGAGAGTGAGATGCCAGCTCCTTTCATTCAGTCAGTAGCTTCAAACATTTCTGGTATATGAAAAACATGTTTTTCAATGGCAAAAATCAATGAATATTGTAAATGCACAAACAGTAATATCTCCACATTGCACGGTGCAATTCTGAAATTTTTAGCTTTTTCCTGTTAATCCTAGCATGATAAAGAAGATTCAAAGAGAGTGAGATGCCAGCTCCTTTCATTCAGTCAGTAGCTTCAAACATTTCTGGTATATGAAAAACATGTTTTTCAATGGCAAAAATCAATGAATATTGTAAATGCACAAACAGTAATATCTCCACATTGCAAGGTGCAATTCTGAAATTTTTTGCTTTTTCCTGCTAATCCTAGCATGATAAAGAAGATTCAAAGAGAGTGAGATGCCAGCTCCTTTCATTCAGTCAGTAGCTTCAAACATTTCTGGTATATGAAAAACATGTTTTTCAATGGCAAAAATCAATGAATATTGTAAATGCACAAACAGTAATATCTCCACATTGCACGGTGCAATTCTGAAATTTTTAGCTTTTTCCTGTTAATCCTAGCATGATAAAGAAGATTCAAAGAGAGTGAGATGCCAGCTCCTTTCATTCAGTCAGTAGCTTCAAACATTTCTGGTATATGAAAAACATGTTTTTCAATGGCAAAAATCAATGAATATTGTAAATGCACAAACAGTAATTTCTCCACATTGCAAGGTGCAATTCTGAAATTTTTTGCTTTTTCCTGCTCCTCTTAGCATGATAAAGAAGATTCAAAGAGAGTGAGATGCCAGCTCCTTTCATTCAGTCAGTAGCTTCAAACATTTCTGGTATATGAATAACATGATGTTTTTCAATGGCAAAAATCAATGAATATTGTAAATGCACAAACAGTAATTTCTCCGCATTGCAAGGTGCAATTCTGAAATTTTTAGCTTTTTCCTGTTAATCCTAGCATGATAAAGAAGATTCAAAGAGAGTGAGATGCCAGCTCCTTTCATTCAGTCAGTAGCTTCAAACATTTCTGGTATATGAAAAACGTTTTTCAATGGCAAAAATCAATGAATATTGTAAATGCACAAACAGTAATATCTCCACATTGCAAGGTGCAATTCTGAAATTTTTTGCTTTTTCCTGTTAATCCTAGCATGATAAAGAAGATTCAAAGAGAGTGAGATGCCAGCTCCTTTCATTCAGTCAGTAGCTTCAAACATTTCTGGTATATGAAAAACATGTTTTTCAATGGCAAAAATCAATGAATATTGTAAATGCACAAACAGTAATATCTCCACATTGCACGGTGCAATTCTGAAATTTTTAGCTTTTTCCTGTTAATCCTAGCATGATAAAGAAGATTCAAAGAGAGTGAGATGCCAGCTCCTTTCATTCAGTCAGTAGCTTCAAACATTTCTGGTATATGAAAAACATGTTTTTCAATGGCAAAAATCAATGAATATTGTAAATGCACAAACAGTAATATCTCCACATTGCAAGGTGCAATTCTGAAATTTTTTGCTTTTTCCTGCTAATCCTAGCATGATAAAGATTCAAAGAGAGTGAGATGCCAGCTCCTTTCATTCAGTCAGTAGCTTCAAACATTTCTGGTATATGAAAAACATGTTTTTCAATGGCAAAAATCAATGAATATTGTAAATGCACAAACAGTAATATCTCCACATTGCACGGTGCAATTCTGAAATTTTTAGCTTTTTCCTGTTAATCCTAGCATGATAAAGAAGATTCAAAGAGAGTGAGATGCCAGCTCCTTTCATTCAGTCAGTAGCTTCAAACATTTCTGGTATATGAAAAACATGTTTTTCAATGGCAAAAATCAATGAATATTGTAAATGCACAAACAGTAATATCTCCACATTGCAAGGTGCAATTCTGAAATTTTTTGCTTTTTCCTGCTAATCCTAGCATGATAAAGAAGATTCAAAGAGAGTGAGATGCCAGCTCCTTTCATTCAGTCAGTAGCTTCAAACATTTCTGGTATATGAAAAACATGTTTTTCAATGGCAAAAATCAATGAATATTGTAAATGCACAAACAGTAATATCTCCACATTGCACGGTGCAATTCTGAAATTTTTAGCTTTTTCCTGTTAATCCTAGCATGATAAAGAAGATTCAAAGAGAGTGAGATGCCAGCTCCTTTCATTCAGTCAGTAGCTTCAAACATTTCTGGTATATGAAAAACATGTTTTTCAATGGCAAAAATCAATGAATATTGTAAATGCACAAACAGTAATATCTCCACATTGCAAGGTGCAATTCTGAAATTTTTTGCTTTTTCCTGCTAATCCTAGCATGATAAAGAAGATTCAAAGAGAGTGAGATGCCAGCTCCTTTCATTCAGTCAGTAGCTTCAAACATTTCTGGTATATGAAAAACATGTTTTTCAATGGCAAAAATCAATGAATATTGTAAATGCACAAACAGTAATTTCTCCACATTGCAAGGTGCAATTCTGAAATTTTTTGCTTTTTCCTGCTCCTCTTAGCATGATAAAGAAGATTCAAAGAGAGTGAGATGCCAGCTCCTTTCATTCAGTCAGTAGCTTCAAACATTTCTGGTATATGAATAACATGATGTTTTTCAATGGCAAAAATCAATGAATATTGTAAATGCACAAACAGTAATTTCTCCGCATTGCAAGGTGCAATTCTGAAATTTTTAGCTTTTTCCTGTTAATCCTAGCATGATAAAGAAGATTCAAAGAGAGTGAGATGCCAGCTCCTTTCATTCAGTCAGTAGCTTCAAACATTTCTGGTATATGAAAAACGTTTTTCAATGGCAAAAATCAATGAATATTGTAAATGCACAAACAGTAATATCTCCACATTGCAAGGTGCAATTCTGAAATTTTTTGCTTTTTCCTGTTAATCCTAGCATGATAAAGAAGATTCAAAGAGAGTGAGATGCCAGCTCCTTTCATTCAGTCAGTAGCTTCAAACATTTCTGGTATATGAAAAACATGTTTTTCAATGGCAAAAATCAATGAATATTGTAAATGCACAAACAGTAATATCTCCACATTGCACGGTGCAATTCTGAAATTTTTAGCTTTTTCCTGTTAATCCTAGCATGATAAAGAAGATTCAAAGAGAGTGAGATGCCAGCTCCTTTCATTCAGTCAGTAGCTTCAAACATTTCTGGTATATGAAAAACATGTTTTTCAATGGCAAAAATCAATGAATATTGTAAATGCACAAACAGTAATATCTCCACATTGCAAGGTGCAATTCTGAAATTTTTTGCTTTTTCCTGCTAATCCTAGCATGATAAAGAAGATTCAAAGAGAGTGAGATGCCAGCTCCTTTCATTCAGTCAGTAGCTTCAAACATTTCTGGTATATGAAAAACATGTTTTTCAATGGCAAAAATCAATGAATATTGTAAATGCACAAACAGTAATATCTCCACATTGCACGGTGCAATTCTGAAATTTTTAGCTTTTTCCTGTTAATCCTAGCATGATAAAGAAGATTCAAAGAGAGTGAGATGCCAGCTCCTTTCATTCAGTCAGTAGCTTCAAACATTTCTGGTATATGAAAAACATGTTTTTCAATGGCAAAAATCAATGAATATTGTAAATGCACAAACAGTAATATCTCCACATTGCAAGGTGCAATTCTGAAATTTTTTGCTTTTTCCTGTTAATCCTAGCATGATAAAGAAGATTCAAAGAGAGTGAGATGCCAGCTCCTTTCATTCAGTCAGTAGCTTCAAACATTTCTGGTATATGAAAAACATGTTTTTCAATGGCAAAAATCAATGAATATTGTAAATGCACAAACAGTAATATCTCCACATTGCAAGGTGCAATTCTGAAATTTTTTGCTTTTTCCTGCTAATCCTAGCATGATAAAGAAGATTCAAAGAGAGTGAGATGCCAGCTCCTTTCATTCAGTCAGTAGCTTCAAACATTTCTGGTATATGAAAAACATGTTTTTCAATGGCAAAAATCAATGAATATTGTAAATGCACAAACAGTAATATCTCCACATTGCACGGTGCAATTCTGAAATTTTTAGCTTTTTCCTGTTAATCCTAGCATGATAAAGAAGATTCAAAGAGAGTGAGATGCCAGCTCCTTTCATTCAGTCAGTAGCTTCAAACATTTCTGGTATATGAAAAACATGTTTTTCAATGGCAAAAATCAATGAATATTGTAAATGCACAAACAGTAATATCTCCACATTGCAAGGTGCAATTCTGAAATTTTTTGCTTTTTCCTGCTAATCCTAGCATGATAAAGAAGATTCAAAGAGAGTGAGATGCCAGCTCCTTTCATTCAGTCAGTAGCTTCAAACATTTCTGGTATATGAAAAACATGTTTTTCAATGGCAAAAATCAATGAATATTGTAAATGCACAAACAGTAATATCTCCACATTGCACGGTGCAATTCTGAAATTTTTAGCTTTTTCCTGTTAATCCTAGCATGATAAAGAAGATTCAAAGAGAGTGAGATGCCAGCTCCTTTCATTCAGTCAGTAGCTTCAAACATTTCTGGTATATGAAAAACATGTTTTTCAATGGCAAAAATCAATGAATATTGTAAATGCACAAACAGTAATATCTCCACATTGCAAGGTGCAATTCTGAAATTTTTTGCTTTTTCCTGTTAATCCTAGCATGATAAAGAAGATTCAAAGAGAGTGAGATGCCAGCTCCTTTCATTCAGTCAGTAGCTTCAAACATTTCTGGTATATGAAAAACATGTTTTTCAATGGCAAAAATCAATGAATATTGTAAATGCACAAACAGTAATATCTCCACATTGCAAGGTGCAATTCTGAAATTTTTTGCTTTTTCCTGCTAATCCTAGCATGATAAAGAAGATTCAAAGAGAGTGAGATGCCAGCTCCTTTCATTCAGTCAGTAGCTTCAAACATTTCTGGTATATGAAAAACATGTTTTTCAATGGCAAAAATCAATGAATATTGTAAATGCACAAACAGTAATATCTCCACATTGCACGGTGCAATTCTGAAATTTTTAGCTTTTTCCTGTTAATCCTAGCATGATAAAGAAGATTCAAAGAGAGTGAGATGCCAGCTCCTTTCATTCAGTCAGTAGCTTCAAACATTTCTGGTATATGAAAAACATGTTTTTCAATGGCAAAAATCAATGAATATTGTAAATGCACAAACAGTAATATCTCCACATTGCAAGGTGCAATTCTGAAATTTTTTGCTTTTTCCTGTTAATCCTAGCATGATAAAGAAGATTCAAAGAGAGTGAGATGCCAGCTCCTTTCATTCAGTCAGTAGCTTCAAACATTTCTGGTATATGAAAAACATGTTTTTCAATGGCAAAAATCAATGAATATTGTAAATGCACAAACAGTAATATCTCCACATTGCAAGGTGCAATTCTGAAATTTTTTGCTTTTTCCTGCTAATCCTAGCATGATAAAGAAGATTCAAAGAGAGTGAGATGCCAGCTCCTTTCATTCAGTCAGTAGCTTCAAACATTTCTGGTATATGAAAAACATGTTTTTCAATGGCAAAAATCAATGAATATTGTAAATGCACAAACAGTAATATCTCCACATTGCACGGTGCAATTCTGAAATTTTTAGCTTTTTCCTGTTAATCCTAGCATGATAAAGAAGATTCAAAGAGAGTGAGATGCCAGCTCCTTTTATTCAGTCAGTAGCTTCAAACATTTCTGGTATATGAAAAACATGTTTTTCAATGGCAAAAATCAATGAATATTGTAAATGCACAAACAGTAATATCTCCACATTGCAAGGTGCAATTCTGAAATTTTTTGCTTTTTCCTGTTAATCCTAGCATGATAAAGAAGATTCAAAGAGAGTGAGATGCCAGCTCCTTTCATTCAGTCAGTAGCTTCAAACATTTCTGGTATATGAAAAACATGTTTTTCAATGGCATAAATCAATGAATATTGTAAATGCACAAACAGTAATATCTCCACATTGCAAGGTGCAATTCTGAAATTTTTTGCTTTTTCCTGCTAATCCTAGCATGATAAGATTCAAAGAGAGTGAGATGCCAGCTCCTTTCATTCAGTCAGTAGCTTCAAACATTTCTGGTATATGAAAAACATGTTTTTCAATGGCAAAAATCAATGAATATTGTAAATGCACAAACAGTAATATCTCCACATTGCACGGTGCAATTCTGAAATTTTTAGCTTTTTCCTGTTAATCCTAGCATGATAAAGAAGATTCAAAGAGAGTGAGATGCCAGCTCCTTTCATTCAGTCAGTAGCTTCAAACATTTCTGGTATATGAAAAACATGTTTTTCAATGGCAAAAATCAATGAATATTGTAAATGCACAAACAGTAATATCTCCACATTGCAAGGTGCAATTCTGAAATTTTTTGCTTTTTCCTGCTAATCCTAGCATGATAAAGAAGATTCAAAGAGAGTGAGATGCCAGCTCCTTTCATTCAGTCAGTAGCTTCAAACATTTCTGGTATATGAAAAACATGTTTTTCAATGGCAAAAATCAATGAATATTGTAAATGCACAAACAGTAATATCTCCACATTGCACGGTGCAATTCTGAAATTTTTAGCTTTTTCCTGTTAATCCTAGCATGATAAAGAAGATTCAAAGAGAGTGAGATGCCAGCTCCTTTCATTCAGTCAGTAGCTTCAAACATTTCTGGTATATGAAAAACATGTTTTTCAATGGCAAAAATCAATGAATATTGTAAATGCACAAACAGTAATATCTCCACATTGCAAGGTGCAATTCTGAAATTTTTTGCTTTTTCCTGTTAATCCTAGCATGATAAAGAAGATTCAAAGAGAGTGAGATGCCAGCTCCTTTCATTCAGTCAGTAGCTTCAAACATTTCTGGTATATGAAAAACATGTTTTTCAATGGCAAAAATCAATGAATATTGTAAATGCACAAACAGTAATATCTCCACATTGCAAGGTGCAATTCTGAAATTTTTTGCTTTTTCCTGCTAATCCTAGCATGATAAAGAAGATTCAAAGAGAGTGAGATGCCAGCTCCTTTCATTCAGTCAGTAGCTTCAAACATTTCTGGACGTTTTTCAATGGCAAAAATCAATGAATATTGTAAATGCACAAACAGTAATATCTCCACATTGCAAGGTGCAATTCTGAAATTTTTTGCTTTTTCCTGCTAATCCTAGCATGATAAAGAAGATTCAAAGAGAGTGAGATGCCAGCTCCTTTCATTCAGTCAGTAGCTTCAAACATTTCTGGTATATGAAAAACATGTTTTTCAATGGCAAAAATCAATGAATATTGTAAATGCACAAACAGTAATATCTCCACATTGCAAGGTGCAATTCTGAAATTTTTTGCTTTTTCCTGCTAATCCTAGCATGATAAAGAAGATTCAAAGAGAGTGAGATGCCAGCTCCTTTCATTCAGTCAGTAGCTTCAAACATTTCTGGTATATGAAAAACATGTTTTTCAATGGCAAAAATCAATGAATATTGTAAATGCACAAACAGTAATATCTCCACATTGCACGGTGCAATTCTGAAATTTTTAGCTTTTTCCTGTTAATCCTAGCATGATAAAGAAGATTCAAAGAGAGTGAGATGCCAGCTCCTTTCATTCAGTCAGTAGCTTCAAACATTTCTGGTATATGAAAAACATGTTTTTCAATGGCAAAAATCAATGAATATTGTAAATGCACAAACAGTAATATCTCCACATTGCAAGGTGCAATTCTGAAATTTTTTGCTTTTTCCTGTTAATCCTAGCATGATGATTCAAAGAGAGTGAGATGCCAGCTCCTTTCATTCAGTCAGTAGCTTCAAACATTTCTGGTATATGAAAAACATGTTTTTCAATGGCAAAAATCAATGAATATTGTAAATGCACAAACAGTAATATCTCCACATTGCAAGGTGCAATTCTGAAATTTTTTGCTTTTTCCTGCTAATCCTAGCATGATAAAGAAGATTCAAAGAGAGTGAGATGCCAGCTCCTTTCATTCAGTCAGTAGCTTCAAACATTTCTGGTATATGAAAAACATGTTTTTCAATGGCAAAAATCAATGAATATTGTAAATGCACAAACAGTAATATCTCCACATTGCACGGTGCAATTCTGAAATTTTTAAGAGAGTGAGATGCCAGCTCCTTTCATTCAGTCAGTAGCTTCAAACATTTCTGGTATATGAAAAACATGTTTTTCAATGGCAAAAATCAATGAATATTGTAAATGCACAAACAGTAATATCTCCACATTGCAAGGTGCAATTCTGAAATTTTTTGCTTTATCCTGCTAATCCTAGCATGATAAAGAAGATTCAAAGAGAGTGAGATGCCAGCTCCTTTCATTCAGTCAGTAGCTTCAAACATTTCTGGTATATGAAAAACATGTTTTTCAATGGCAAAAATCAATGAATATTGTAAATGCACACAGTAATATCTCCACATTGCACGGTGCAATTCTGAAATTTTTAGCTTTTTCCTGTTAATCCTAGCATGATAAAGAAGATTCAAAGAGAGTGAGATGCCAGCTCCTTTCATTCAGTCAGTAGCTTCAAACATTTCTGGTATATGAAAAACATGTTTTTCAATGGCAAAAATCAATGAATATTGTAAATGCACAAACAGTAATATCTCCACATTGCAAGGTGCAATTCTGAAATTGTTTGCTTTTTCCTGCTAATCCTAGCATGATAAAGAAGATTCAGAGTGAGATGCCAGCTCCTTTCATTCAGTCAGTAGCTTCAAACATTTCTGGTATATGAAAAACATGTTTTTCAATGGCAAAAATCAATGAATATTGTAAATGCACAAACAGTAATATCTCCACATTGCAAGGTGCAATTCTGAAATTTTTTGCTTTTTCCTGCTAATCCTAGCATGATAAAGAAGATTCAAAGAGAGTGAGATGCCAGCTCCTTTCATTCAGTCAGTAGCTTCAAACATTTCTGGACGTTTTTCAATGGCAAAAATCAATGAATATTGTAAATGCACAAACAGTAATATCTCCACATTGCAAGGTGCAATTCTGAAATTTTTTGCTTTTTCCTGCTAATCCTAGCATGATAAAGAAGATTCAAAGAGAGTGAGATGCCAGCTCCTTTCATTCAGTCAGTAGCTTCAAACATTTCTGGTATATGAAAAACATGTTTTTCAATGGCAAAAATCAATGAATATTGTAAATGCACAAACAGTAATATCTCCACATTGCACGGTGCAATTCTGAAATTTTTAGCTTTTTCCTGTTAATCCTAGCATGATAAAGAAGATTCAAAGAGAGTGAGATGCCAGCTCCTTTCATTCAGTCAGTAGCTTCAAACATTTCTGGTATATGAAAAACATGTTTTTCAATGGCAAAAATCAATGAATATTGTAAATGCACAAACAGTAATATCTCCACATTGCACGGTGCAATTCTGAAATTTTTAGCTTTTTCCTGTTAATCCTAGCATGATAAAGAAGATTCAAAGAGAGTGAGATGCCAGCTCCTTTCATTCAGTCAGTAGCTTCAAACATTTCTGGTATATGAAAAACATGTTTTTCAATGGCAAAAATCAATGAATATTGTAAATGCACAAACAGTAATATCTCCACATTGCACGGTGCAATTCTGAAATTTTTAGCTTTTTCCTGTTAATCCTAGCATGATAAAGAAGATTCAAAGAGAGTGAGATGCCAGCTCCTTTCATTCAGTCAGTAGCTTCAAACATTTCTGGTATATGAAAAACATGTTTTTCAATGGCAAAAATCAATGAATATTGTAAATGCACAAACAGTAATATCTCCACATTGCAAGGTGCAATTCTGAAATTTTTTGCTTTTTCCTGCTAATCCTAGCATGATAAAGAAGATTCAAAGAGAGTGAGATGCCAGCTCCTTTCATTCAGTCAGTAGCTTCAAACATTTCTGGTATATGAAAAACATGTTTTTCAATGGCAAAAATCAATGAATATTGTAAATGCACAAACAGTAATATCTCCACATTGCACGGTGCAATTCTGAAATTTTTAGCTTTTTCCTGTTAATCCTAGCATGATAAAGAAGATTCAAAGAGAGTGAGATGCCAGCTCCTTTCATTCAGTCAGTAGCTTCAAACATTTCTGGTATATGAAAAACATGTTTTTCAATGGCAAAAATCAATGAATATTGTAAATGCACAAACAGTAATTTCTCCACATTGCAAGGTGCAATTCTGAAATTTTTTGCTTTTTCCTGCTCCTCTTAGCATGATAAAGAAGATTCAAAGAGAGTGAGATGCCAGCTCCTTTCATTCAGTCAGTAGCTTCAAACATTTCTGGTATATGAATAACATGATGTTTTTCAATGGCAAAAATCAATGAATATTGTAAATGCACAAACAGTAATTTCTCCGCATTGCAAGGTGCAATTCTGAAATTTTTAGCTTTTTCCTGTTAATCCTAGCATGATAAAGAAGATTCAAAGAGAGTGAGATGCCAGCTCCTTTCAGTCAGTAGCTTCAAACATTTCTGGTATATGAAAAACGTTTTTCAATGGCAAAAATCAATGAATATTGTAAATGCACAAACAGTAATATCTCCACATTGCAAGGTGCAATTCTGAAATTTTTTGCTTTTTCCTGTTAATCCTAGCATGATAAAGAAGATTCAAAGAGAGTGAGATGCCAGCTCCTTTCATTCAGTCAGTAGCTTCAAACATTTCTGGTATATGAAAAACATGTTTTTCAATGGCAAAAATCAATGAATATTGTAAATGCACAAACAGTAATATCTCCACATTGCACGGTGCAATTCTGAAATTTTTAGCTTTTTCCTGTTAATCCTAGCATGATAAAGAAGATTCAAAGAGAGTGAGATGCCAGCTCCTTTCATTCAGTCAGTAGCTTCAAACATTTCTGGTATATGAAAAACATGTTTTTCAATGGCAAAAATCAATGAATATTGTAAATGCACAAACAGTAATATCTCCACATTGCAAGGTGCAATTCTGAAATTTTTTGCTTTTTCCTGCTAATCCTAGCATGATAAAGATTCAAAGAGAGTGAGATGCCAGCTCCTTTCATTCAGTCAGTAGCTTCAAACATTTCTGGTATATGAAAAACATGTTTTTCAATGGCAAAAATCAATGAATATTGTAAATGCACAAACAGTAATATCTCCACATTGCACGGTGCAATTCTGAAATTTTTAGCTTTTTCCTGTTAATCCTAGCATGATAAAGAAGATTCAAAGAGAGTGAGATGCCAGCTCCTTTCATTCAGTCAGTAGCTTCAAACATTTCTGGTATATGAAAAACATGTTTTTCAATGGCAAAAATCAATGAATATTGTAAATGCACAAACAGTAATATCTCCACATTGCAAGGTGCAATTCTGAAATTTTTTGCTTTTTCCTGCTAATCCTAGCATGATAAAGAAGATTCAAAGAGAGTGAGATGCCAGCTCCTTTCATTCAGTCAGTAGCTTCAAACATTTCTGGTATATGAAAAACATGTTTTTCAATGGCAAAAATCAATGAATATTGTAAATGCACAAACAGTAATATCTCCACATTGCACGGTGCAATTCTGAAATTTTTAGCTTTTTCCTGTTAATCCTAGCATGATAAAGAAGATTCAAAGAGAGTGAGATGCCAGCTCCTTTCATTCAGTCAGTAGCTTCAAACATTTCTGGTATATGAAAAACATGTTTTTCAATGGCAAAAATCAATGAATATTGTAAATGCACAAACAGTAATATCTCCACATTGCAAGGTGCAATTCTGAAATTTTTTGCTTTTTCCTGCTAATCCTAGCATGATAAAGAAGATTCAAAGAGAGTGAGATGCCAGCTCCTTTCATTCAGTCAGTAGCTTCAAACATTTCTGGTATATGAAAAACATGTTTTTCAATGGCAAAAATCAATGAATATTGTAAATGCACAAACAGTAATTTCTCCACATTGCAAGGTGCAATTCTGAAATTTTTTGCTTTTTCCTGCTCCTCTTAGCATGATAAAGAAGATTCAAAGAGAGTGAGATGCCAGCTCCTTTCATTCAGTCAGTAGCTTCAAACATTTCTGGTATATGAATAACATGATGTTTTTCAATGGCAAAAATCAATGAATATTGTAAATGCACAAACAGTAATTTCTCCGCATTGCAAGGTGCAATTCTGAAATTTTTAGCTTTTTCCTGTTAATCCTAGCATGATAAAGAAGATTCAAAGAGAGTGAGATGCCAGCTCCTTTCATTCAGTCAGTAGCTTCAAACATTTCTGGTATATGAAAAACGTTTTTCAATGGCAAAAATCAATGAATATTGTAAATGCACAAACAGTAATATCTCCACATTGCAAGGTGCAATTCTGAAATTTTTTGCTTTTTCCTGTTAATCCTAGCATGATAAAGAAGATTCAAAGAGAGTGAGATGCCAGCTCCTTTCATTCAGTCAGTAGCTTCAAACATTTCTGGTATATGAAAAACATGTTTTTCAATGGCAAAAATCAATGAATATTGTAAATGCACAAACAGTAATATCTCCACATTGCACGGTGCAATTCTGAAATTTTTAGCTTTTTCCTGTTAATCCTAGCATGATAAAGAAGATTCAAAGAGAGTGAGATGCCAGCTCCTTTCATTCAGTCAGTAGCTTCAAACATTTCTGGTATATGAAAAACATGTTTTTCAATGGCAAAAATCAATGAATATTGTAAATGCACAAACAGTAATATCTCCACATTGCAAGGTGCAATTCTGAAATTTTTTGCTTTTTCCTGCTAATCCTAGCATGATAAAGAAGATTCAAAGAGAGTGAGATGCCAGCTCCTTTCATTCAGTCAGTAGCTTCAAACATTTCTGGTATATGAAAAACATGTTTTTCAATGGCAAAAATCAATGAATATTGTAAATGCACAAACAGTAATATCTCCACATTGCACGGTGCAATTCTGAAATTTTTAGCTTTTTCCTGTTAATCCTAGCATGATAAAGAAGATTCAAAGAGAGTGAGATGCCAGCTCCTTTCATTCAGTCAGTAGCTTCAAACATTTCTGGTATATGAAAAACATGTTTTTCAATGGCAAAAATCAATGAATATTGTAAATGCACAAACAGTAATATCTCCACATTGCAAGGTGCAATTCTGAAATTTTTTGCTTTTTCCTGTTAATCCTAGCATGATAAAGAAGATTCAAAGAGGGTGAGATGCCAGCTCCTTTCATTCAGTCAGTAGCTTCAAACATTTCTGGTATATGAAAAACATGTTTTTCAATGGCAAAAATCAATGAATATTGTAAATGCACAAACAGTAATATCTCCACATTGCAAGGTGCAATTCTGAAATTTTTTGCTTTTTCCTGCTAATCCTAGCATGATAAAGAAGATTCAAAGAGAGTGAGATGCCAGCTCCTTTCATTCAGTCAGTAGCTTCAAACATTTCTGGTATATGAAAAACATGTTTTTCAATGGCAAAAATCAATGAATATTGTAAATGCACAAACAGTAATATCTCCACATTGCACGGTGCAATTCTGAAATTTTTAGCTTTTTCCTGTTAATCCTAGCATGATAAAGAAGATTCAAAGAGAGTGAGATGCCAGCTCCTTTCATTCAGTCAGTAGCTTCAAACATTTCTGGTATATGAAAAACATGTTTTTCAATGGCAAAAATCAATGAATATTGTAAATGCACAAACAGTAATATCTCCACATTGCAAGGTGCAATTCTGAAATTTTTTGCTTTTTCCTGCTAATCCTAGCATGATAAAGAAGATTCAAAGAGAGTGAGATGCCAGCTCCTTTCATTCAGTCAGTAGCTTCAAACATTTCTGGTATATGAAAAACATGTTTTTCAATGGCAAAAATCAATGAATATTGTAAATGCACAAACAGTAATATCTCCACATTGCACGGTGCAATTCTGAAATTTTTAGCTTTTTCCTGTTAATCCTAGCATGATAAAGAAGATTCAAAGAGAGTGAGATGCCAGCTCCTTTCATTCAGTCAGTAGCTTCAAACATTTCTGGTATATGAAAAACATGTTTTTCAATGGCAAAAATCAATGAATATTGTAAATGCACAAACAGTAATATCTCCACATTGCAAGGTGCAATTCTGAAATTTTTTGCTTTTTCCTGTTAATCCTAGCATGATAAAGAAGATTCAAAGAGAGTGAGATGCCAGCTCCTTTCATTCAGTCAGTAGCTTCAAACATTTCTGGTATATGAAAAACATGTTTTTCAATGGCAAAAATCAATGAATATTGTAAATGCACAAACAGTAATATCTCCACATTGCAAGGTGCAATTCTGAAATTTTTTGCTTTTTCCTGCTAATCCTAGCATGATAAAGAAGATTCAAAGAGAGTGAGATGCCAGCTCCTTTCATTCAGTCAGTAGCTTCAAACATTTCTGGTATATGAAAAACATGTTTTTCAATGGCAAAAATCAATGAATATTGTAAATGCACAAACAGTAATATCTCCACATTGCACGGTGCAATTCTGAAATTTTTAGCTTTTTCCTGTTAATCCTAGCATGATAAAGAAGATTCAAAGAGAGTGAGATGCCAGCTCCTTTCATTCAGTCAGTAGCTTCAAACATTTCTGGTATATGAAAAACATGTTTTTCAATGGCAAAAATCAATGAATATTGTAAATGCACAAACAGTAATATCTCCACATTGCAAGGTGCAATTCTGAAATTTTTTGCTTTTTCCTGTTAATCCTAGCATGATAAAGAAGATTCAAAGAGAGTGAGATGCCAGCTCCTTTCATTCAGTCAGTAGCTTCAAACATTTCTGGTATATGAAAAACATGTTTTTCAATGGCAAAAATCAATGAATATTGTAAATGCACAAACAGTAATATCTCCACATTGCAAGGTGCAATTCTGAAATTTTTTGCTTTTTCCTGCTAATCCTAGCATGATAAAGAAGATTCAAAGAGAGTGAGATGCCAGCTCCTTTCATTCAGTCAGTAGCTTCAAACATTTCTGGTATATGAAAAACATGTTTTTCAATGGCAAAAATCAATGAATATTGTAAATGCACAAACAGTAATATCTCCACATTGCACGGTGCAATTCTGAAATTTTTAGCTTTTTCCTGTTAATCCTAGCATGATAAAGAAGATTCAAAGAGAGTGAGATGCCAGCTCCTTTTATTCAGTCAGTAGCTTCAAACATTTCTGGTATATGAAAAACATGTTTTTCAATGGCAAAAATCAATGAATATTGTAAATGCACAAACAGTAATATCTCCACATTGCAAGGTGCAATTCTGAAATTTTTTGCTTTTTCCTGTTAATCCTAGCATGATAAAGAAGATTCAAAGAGAGTGAGATGCCAGCTCCTTTCATTCAGTCAGTAGCTTCAAACATTTCTGGTATATGAAAAACATGTTTTTCAATGGCATAAATCAATGAATATTGTAAATGCACAAACAGTAATATCTCCACATTGCAAGGTGCAATTCTGAAATTTTTTGCTTTTTCCTGCTAATCCTAGCATGATAAGATTCAAAGAGAGTGAGATGCCAGCTCCTTTCATTCAGTCAGTAGCTTCAAACATTTCTGGTATATGAAAAACATGTTTTTCAATGGCAAAAATCAATGAATATTGTAAATGCACAAACAGTAATATCTCCACATTGCACGGTGCAATTCTGAAATTTTTAGCTTTTTCCTGTTAATCCTAGCATGATAAAGAAGATTCAAAGAGAGTGAGATGCCAGCTCCTTTCATTCAGTCAGTAGCTTCAAACATTTCTGGTATATGAAAAACATGTTTTTCAATGGCAAAAATCAATGAATATTGTAAATGCACAAACAGTAATATCTCCACATTGCAAGGTGCAATTCTGAAATTTTTTGCTTTTTCCTGCTAATCCTAGCATGATAAAGAAGATTCAAAGAGAGTGAGATGCCAGCTCCTTTCATTCAGTCAGTAGCTTCAAACATTTCTGGTATATGAAAAACATGTTTTTCAATGGCAAAAATCAATGAATATTGTAAATGCACAAACAGTAATATCTCCACATTGCACGGTGCAATTCTGAAATTTTTAGCTTTTTCCTGTTAATCCTAGCATGATAAAGAAGATTCAAAGAGAGTGAGATGCCAGCTCCTTTCATTCAGTCAGTAGCTTCAAACATTTCTGGTATATGAAAAACATGTTTTTCAATGGCAAAAATCAATGAATATTGTAAATGCACAAACAGTAATATCTCCACATTGCAAGGTGCAATTCTGAAATTTTTTGCTTTTTCCTGTTAATCCTAGCATGATAAAGAAGATTCAAAGAGAGTGAGATGCCAGCTCCTTTCATTCAGTCAGTAGCTTCAAACATTTCTGGTATATGAAAAACGTTTTTCAATGGCAAAAATCAATGAATATTGTAAATGCACAAACAGTAATATCTCCACATTGCAAGGTGCAATTCTGAAATTTTTTGCTTTTTCCTGTTAATCCTAGCATGATAAAGAAGATTCAAAGAGAGTGAGATGCCAGCTCCTTTCATTCAGTCAGTAGCTTCAAACATTTCTGGTATATGAAAAACATGTTTTTCAATGGCAAAAATCAATGAATATTGTAAATGCACAAACAGTAATATCTCCACATTGCAAGGTGCAATTCTGAAATTTTTTGCTTTTTCCTGCTAATCCTAGCATGATAAAGAAGATTCAGAGTGAGATGCCAGCTCCTTTCAATCAGTCAGTAGCTTCAAACATTTCTGGTATATGAAAAACATGTTTTTCAACGGCAAAAATCAATGAATATTGTAAATGCACAAACAGTAATATCTCCACATTGCACGGTGCAATTCTGAAATTTTTAGCTTTTTCCTGTTAATCCTAGCATGATAAAGAAGATTCAAAGAGAGTGAGATGCCAGCTCCTTTCATTCAGTCAGTAGCTTCAAACATTTCTGGTATATGAAAAACATGTTTTTCAATGGCAAAAATCAATGAATATTGTAAATGCACAAACAGTAATATCTCCACATTGCAAGGTGCAATTCTGAAATTGTTTGCTTTTTCCTGCTAATCCTAGCATGATAAAGAAGATTCAGAGTGAGATGCCAGCTCCTTTCATTCAGTCAGTAGCTTCAAACATTTCTGGTATATGAAAAACGTTTTTCAATGGCAAAAATCAATGAATATTGTAAATGCACAAACAGTAATATCTCCACATTGCAAGGTGCAATTCTGAAATTTTTTGCTTTTTCCTGCTAATCCTAGCATGATAAAGAAGATTCAAAGAGAGTGAGATGCCAGCTCCTTTCAATCAGTCAGTAGCTTCAAACATTTCTGGTATATGAAAAACATGTTTTTCAATGGCAAAAATCAATGAATATTGTAAATGCACAAACAGTAATATCTCCACATTGCACGGTGCAATTCTGAAATTTTTTGCTTTTTCCTGCTAATCCTAGCATGATAAAGAAGATTCAAAGAGAGTGAGATGCCAGCTCCTTTCATTCAGTCAGTAGCTTCAAACATTTCTGGTATATGAAAAACATGTTTTTCAATGGCAAAAATCAATGAATATTGTAAATGCACAAACAGTAATATCTCCACATTGCACGGTGCAATTCTGAAATTTTTAGCTTTTTCCTGTTAATCCTAGCATGATAAAGAAGATTCAAAGAGAGTGAGATGCCAGCTCCTTTCATTCAGTCAGTAGCTTCAAACATTTCTGGTATATGAAAAACATGTTTTTCAATGGCAAAAATCAATGAATATTGTAAATGCACAAACAGTAATTTCTCCACATTGCAAGGTGCAATTCTGAAATTTTTTGCTTTTTCCTGCTCCTCTTAGCATGATAAAGAAGATTCAAAGAGAGTGAGATGCCAGCTCCTTTCATTCAGTCAGTAGCTTCAAACATTTCTGGTATATGAATAACATGATGTTTTTCAATGGCAAAAATCAATGAATATTGTAAATGCACAAACAGTAATTTCTCCGCATTGCAAGGTGCAATTCTGAAATTTTTAGCTTTTTCCTGTTAATCCTAGCATGATAAAGAAGATTCAAAGAGAGTGAGATGCCAGCTCCTTTCAGTCAGTAGCTTCAAACATTTCTGGTATATGAAAAACGTTTTTCAATGGCAAAAATCAATGAATATTGTAAATGCACAAACAGTAATATCTCCACATTGCAAGGTGCAATTCTGAAATTTTTTGCTTTTTCCTGTTAATCCTAGCATGATAAAGAAGATTCAAAGAGAGTGAGATGCCAGCTCCTTTCATTCAGTCAGTAGCTTCAAACATTTCTGGTATTGAAAAACATGTTTTTCAATGGCAAAAATCAATGAATATTGTAAATGCACAAACAGTAATATCTCCACATTGCACGGTGCAATTCTGAAATTTTTAGCTTTTTCCTGTTAATCCTAGCATGATAAAGAAGATTCAAAGAGAGTGAGATGCCAGCTCCTTTCATTCAGTCAGTAGCTTCAAACATTTCTGGTATATGAAAAACATGTTTTTCAATGGCAAAAATCAATGAATATTGTAAATGCACAAACAGTAATATCTCCACATTGCAAGGTGCAATTCTGAAATTTTTTGCTTTTTCCTGCTAATCCTAGCATGATAAAGATTCAAAGAGAGTGAGATGCCAGCTCCTTTCATTCAGTCAGTAGCTTCAAACATTTCTGGTATATGAAAAACATGTTTTTCAATGGCAAAAATCAATGAATATTGTAATGCACAAACAGTAATATCTCCACATTGCACGGTGCAATTCTGAAATTTTTAGCTTTTTCCTGTTAATCCTAGCATGATAAAGAAGATTCAAAGAGAGTGAGATGCCAGCTCCTTTCATTCAGTCAGTAGCTTCAAACATTTCTGGTATATGAAAAACATGTTTTTCAATGGCAAAAATCAATGAATATTGTAAATGCACAAACAGTAATATCTCCACATTGCAAGGTGCAATTCTGAAATTTTTTGCTTTTTCCTGCTAATCCTAGCATGATAAAGAAGATTCAAAGAGAGTGAGATGCCAGCTCCTTTCATTCAGTCAGTAGCTTCAAACATTTCTGGTATATGAAAAACATGTTTTTCAATGGCAAAATCAATGAATATTGTAAATGCACAAACAGTAATATCTCCACATTGCACGGTGCAATTCTGAAATTTTAGCTTTTTCCTGTTAATCCTAGCATGATAAAGAAGATTCAAAGAGAGTGAGATGCCAGCTCCTTTCATTCAGTCAGTAGCTTCAAACATTTCTGGTATATGAAAAACATGTTTTTCAATGGCAAAAATCAATGAATATTGTAAATGCACAAACAGTAATATCTCCACATTGCAAGGTGCAATTCTGAAATTTTTTGCTTTTTCCC
>NW_027368578.1:0-48831 GCF_046119375.1 Phyllobates terribilis | reverse complement strand
CAAAAATGGCCTAAGAGGCAAGAGTATCGCAGCTACAAAGATTGCACCTCAGTCAACAATCTATCGCATCATCAAGAACTTCAAGGAGAGAGCTTCCATTGTTGTCAAAAAGGCTCCAGGGCGCCCAAGAAAGACCAGCAAGCGCCAGGACCGTATCTTAAAACTGTTTCAGCTGCGGGATCGGACTACCAGCAGTGCCGAGCTTGCTCAGGAATGGCAGCAGGCTTGTGTGAGTGCTTCTGCACGCACTGTGAGGCGGAGACTCTTTGAGCAAGGGCTGGTTTCAAGGAGGGCAGCAAAGAAGCCACTTCTCTCAGGAAAAAACATCAGGGACCGACTGAAATTCTGCAAAAGGTACAGGGAGTGGACTGCTGAGGACTGGGGCAAAGTCATTTTTTCTGATGAATCCCCTTTTCGATTGTTTGGGACATCTGGAAAACAGCTTATTCGGAGAAGAAGAGGTGAGCGCTACCACCAGTCTTGTCTCATGCCAACTGTAAAGCATCCTGAAACCATTCATGTGTGGGGTTGCTTCTCAGCCAAGGGAATCGGCTCACTCACAGTCTTGCTTAAAAACACAGCCATGAATAAAGAATGGTACCAGAATGTCCTCCAAGAGCAACTTCTCCCAACCGTCCAAGAGCAGTTTGGCGCCCAACAATGCCTTTTCCAGCATGATGGAGCACCTTGCATAAAGCAAAGGTGATAACTAAATGGCTCATGGAACAAAACATAGAGATTTTGGGTCCATGGCCTGGAAACTCCCCAGATCTTAATCCCATTGAGAACTTGTGGTCAATCATCAAGAGACGGGTGGACAAACAAAAACCAACAAATTCTGGCAAAATGCAAGCATTGATTATGCAAGAATGGACTGCTATCAGTCAGGATTTGGTCCAAAAGTTGATTGAGAGCATGCCAGGGAGAATTACACAGGTCTTGAAGAAGAAGGGGCAACACTGCAAATATTGACTTGCTGCATTAACTCATTCTAACTGTCAATATAACCTATTGGTACTCATAATATGATTGCAATTATATTTCTGTATGTGATATAAACATCAGACAAACACTAATAAAAACCAGAGGCCAGCAGATCATGGGAAAATATCATTTTGTTGTCATTCTCAAAACTTTTGGCCATGACTGTAACATCTATACTACACTCTTATCCTGCTCCATATGTCACCACACCAGACCCCGCTATAATGTAACATCTATACTACACTCTTATCCTGCTCCATATGTCACCACACCAGACCCCGCTATAATGTAACATCTATACTACACTCTTATCCTGCTCCATATGTCTCCACACCAGACCCCGCTATAATGTAACATCTATACTACACTCTTATCCTGCTCCATATGTCACCACACCAGACGCCGCTATAATGTAACATCTATACTACACTCTTATCCTGCTCCATATGTCTCCACACCAGACCCCACTATAATGTAACATCTATACTACACTCTTATCCTGCTCCATATGTCTCCACACCAGACCCCGCTATAATGTAACATCTATACTACACTCTTATCCTGCTCCATATGTCACCACACCAGACCCCGCTATAATGTAACATCTATACTACACTCTTATCCTGCTCCATATGTCTCC
This sequence comes from Phyllobates terribilis, assembly GCF_046119375.1. Classification (NCBI taxonomy): domain Eukaryota; kingdom Metazoa; phylum Chordata; class Amphibia; order Anura; family Dendrobatidae; genus Phyllobates; species Phyllobates terribilis. The sequence continues at coordinate 47,207 of NW_027368578.1, read as the reverse complement.
ACACCAGACCCCGCTATAATGTAACATCTATACTACACTCTTATCCTGCTCCATATGTCACCACACCAGACGCCGCAATAATGTAACATCTATACTACACTCTTATCCTGCTCCATATGTCACCACACCAGACGCCGCTATAATGTAACATCTATACTACACTCTTATCCTGCTCCATATGTCTCCACACCAGACCCCACTATAATGTAACATCTATACTACACTCTTATCCTGCTCCATATGTCACCACACCAGACCCCTCTATAATGTAACATCTATACTACACTCTTATCCTGCTCCATATGTCTCCACACCAGACCCCGCTATAATGTAACATCTATACTACACTCTTATCCTGCTCCATATGTCTCCACACCAGACCCCGCTATAATGTAACATCTATACTACACTCTTATCCTGCTCCATATGTCACCACACCAGACCCCACTATAATGTATCATCTATACTACACTCTTATCCTGCTCCATATGTCTCCACACCAGACCCCGCTATAATGTAACATCTATACTACACTCTTATCCTGCTCCATATGTCTCCACACCAGACCCCGCTATAATGTAACATCTATACTACACTCTTATCCTGCTCCATATGTCTCCACACCAAACCCCGCTATAATGTAACATCTCTACTACACTCTTATCCTGCTCCATATGTCTCCACACCAGACCCCACTATAATGTAACATCTATACTACACTCTTATCCTGCTCCATATGTCACCACACCAGACCCCGCTATAATGTAACATCTATACTACACTCTCATCCTGCTCCATATGTCACCACACCAAACCCCGCTATAATGTAACATCTATACTACACTCTTATCCTGCTCCATATGTCACCACACCAGACCCCATTATAATGTAACATCTATACTACACTCTTATCCTGCTCCATATGTCTCCACACCAGACCCCGCTATAATGTAACATCTATACTACACTCTCATCCTGCTCCATATGTCACCACACCAGACCCCGCTATAATGTAACATCTATACTACACTCTTATCCTGCTCCATATGTCACCACACCAGACCCCGCTATAATGTAACATCTATACTACACTCTTATCCTGCTCCATATGTCTCCACACCAGACCCCGCTATAATGTAACATCTATACTACACTCTTATCCTGCTCCATATGTCTCCACACCAGACCCCGCTATAATGTAACATCTATACTACACTCTTATCCTGCTCCATATGTCTCCACACCAGACCCCATTATAATGTAACATCTATACTACACTCTTATCCTACTCCATATGTCTCCACACCAGACCCCGCTATAATGTAACATCTATACTACACTCTTATCCTGCTCCATATGTCTCCACACCAGACCCCGCTATAATGTAACATCTATACTACACTCTTATCCTGCTCCATATGTCACCACACCAGACCCCACTATAATGTAACATCTATACTACACTCTTATCCTGCTCCATATGTCTCCACACCAGACCCCATTATAATGTAACATCTATACTACACTCTTATCCTGCTCCATATGTCTCCACACCAGACCCCGCTATAATTTAACATCTATACTACACTCTTATCCTGCTCCATATGTCTCCACACCAGACCCCATTATAATGTAACATCTATACTACACTCTTATCCTGCTCCATATGTCTCCACACCAGACCCCACTATAATGTAACATCTATACTACACTCTTATCCTGCTCCATATGTCACCACACCAGACCCCACTATAATGTAACATCTATACTACACTCTTATCCTGCTCCATATGTCACCACACCAGACCCCACTATAATGTAACATCTATACTACACTCTTATCCTGCTCCATATGTCACCACACCAGACCCCACTATAATGTAACATCTATACTACACTCTTATCCTGCTCCATATGTCACCACACCAGACCCCACTATAATGTAACATCTATACTACACTCTTATCCTGCTCCATATGTCTCCACACCAGACCCCGCTATAATGTAACATCTATACTACACTCTTATCCTGCTCCATATGTCTCCACACCAGACCCCGCTATAATGTAACATCTATACTACACTCTTATCCTGCTCCATATGTCTCCACACCAGACCCCGCTATAATGTAACATCTATACTACACTCTTATCCTGCTCCATATGTCTCCACACCAGACCCCACTATAATGTAACATCTATACTACACTCTTATCCTGCTCCATATGTCTCCACACCAGACCCTGCTATAATGTAACATCTATACTACACTCTTATCCTGCTCCATATGTCACCACACCAGACCCCACTATAATGTAACATCTATACTACACTCTTATCCTGCTCCATATGTCTCCACACCAGACCCCACTATAATGTAACATCTATACTACACTCTTATCCTGCTCCATATGTCTCCACACCAGACCCTGCTATAATGTAACATCTATACTACACTCTTATCCTGCTCCATATGTCTCCACACCAGACCCCACTATAATGTAACATCTATACTACACTCTTATCCTGCTCCATATGTCTCCACACCAGACCCCACTATAATGTAACATCTATACTACACTCTTATCCTGCTACATATGTCTCCACACCAGACCCCGCTATAATGTAACATCTATACTACACTCTTATCCTGCTCCATATGTCACCACACCAGACCCCACTATAATGTAACATCTATACTACACTCTTATCCTGCTCCATATGTCTCCACACCAGACCCCATTATAATGTAACATCTATACTACACTCTTATCCTGCTCCATATGTCTCCACACCAGACCCCACTATAATGTAACATCTATACTACACTCTTATCCTGCTCCATATGTCTCCACACCAGACCCCACTATAATGTAACATCTATACTACACTCTTATCCTGCTCCATATGTCTCCACACCAGACCCCGCTATAATGTAACATCTATACTACACTCTTATCCTGCTCCATATGTCTCCACACCAGACCCCACTATAATGTAACATCTATACTACACTCTTATCCTGCTCCATATGTCTCCACACCAGACCCCGCTATAATGTAACATCTATACTACACTCTTATCCTGCTCCATATGTCACCACACCAGACCCCGCTATAATGTAACATCTATACTACACTCTTATCCTGCTCCATATGTCTCCACACCAGACCCCGCTATAATGTAACATCTATACTACACTCTTATCCTGCTCCATATGTCACCACACCAGACGCCGCAATAATGTAACATCTATACTACACTCTTATCCTGCTCCATATGTCACCACACCAGACGCCGCTATAATGTAACATCTATACTACACTCTTATCCTGCTCCATATGTCTCCACACCAGACCCCACTATAATGTAACATCTATACTACACTCTTATCCTGCTCCATATGTCACCACACCAGACCCCTCTATAATGTAACATCTATACTACACTCTTATCCTGCTCCATATGTCTCCACACCAGACCCCGCTATAATGTAACATCTATACTACACTCTTATCCTGCTCCATATGTCTCCACACCAGACCCCGCTATAATGTAACATCTATACTACACTCTTATCCTGCTCCATATGTCACCACACCAGACCCCACTATAATGTATCATCTATACTACACTCTTATCCTGCTCCATATGTCTCCACACCAGACCCCGCTATAATGTAACATCTATACTACACTCTTATCCTGCTCCATATGTCACCACACCAAACCCCGCTATAATGTAACATCTCTACTACACTCTTATCCTGCTCCATATGTCTCCACACCAGACCCCACTATAATGTAACATCTATACTACACTCTTATCCTGCTCCATATGTCACCACACCAGACCCCGCTATAATGTAACATCTATACTACACTCTCATCCTGCTCCATATGTCACCACACCAAACCCCGCTATAATGTAACATCTATACTACACTCTTATCCTGCTCCATATGTCACCACACCAGACCCCATTATAATGTAACATCTATACTACACTCTTATCCTGCTCCATATGTCTCCACACCAGACCCCGCTATAATGTAACATCTATACTACACTCTCATCCTGCTCCATATGTCACCACACCAGACCCCGCTATAATGTAACATCTATACTACACTCTTATCCTGCTCCATATGTCACCACACCAGACCCCGCTATAATGTAACATCTATACTACACTCTTATCCTGCTCCATATGTCTCCACACCAGACCCCGCTATAATGTAACATCTATACTACACTCTTATCCTGCTCCATATGTCTCCACACCAGACCCCGCTATAATGTAACATCTATACTACACTCTTATCCTGCTCCATATGTCTCCACACCAGACCCCATTATAATGTAACATCTATACTACACTCTTATCCTACTCCATATGTCTCCACACCAGACCCCGCTATAATGTAACATCTATACTACACTCTTATCCTGCTCCATATGTCTCCACACCAGACCCCGCTATAATGTAACATCTATACTACACTCTTATCCTGCTCCATATGTCACCACACCAGACCCCACTATAATGTAACATCTATACTACACTCTTATCCTGCTCCATATGTCTCCACACCAGACCCCATTATAATGTAACATCTATACTACACTCTTATCCTGCTCCATATGTCTCCACACCAGACCCCGCTATAATTTAACATCTATACTACACTCTTATCCTGCTCCATATGTCTCCACACCAGACCCCATTATAATATAACATCTATACTACACTCTTATCCTGCTCCATATGTCTCCACACCAGACCCCACTATAATGTAACATCTATACTACACTCTTATCCTGCTCCATATGTCACCACACCAGACCCCACTATAATGTAACATCTATACTACACTCTTATCCTGCTCCATATGTCACCACACCAGACCCCACTATAATGTAACATCTATACTACACTCTTATCCTGCTCCATATGTCTCCACACCAGACCCCGCTATAATGTAACATCTATACTACACTCTTATCCTGCTCCATATGTCTCCACACCAGACCCCGCTATAATGTAACATCTATACTACACTCTTATCCTGCTCCATATGTCTCCACACCAGACCCCGCTATAATGTAACATCTATACTACACTCTTATCCTGCTCCATATGTCTCCACACCAGACCCCACTATCATGTAACATCTATACTACACTCTTATCCTGCTCCATATGTCTCCACACCAGACCCTGCTATAATGTAACATCTATACTACACTCTTATCCTGCTCCATATGTCACCACACCAGACCCCACTATAATGTAACATCTATACTACACTCTTATCCTGCTCCATATGTCTCCACACCAGACCCCACTATAATGTAACATCTATACTACACTCTTATCCTGCTCCATATGTCTCCACACCAGACCCTGCTATAATGTAACATCTATACTACACTCTTATCCTGCTCCATATGTCTCCACACCAGACCCCACTATAATGTAACATCTATACTACACTCTTATCCTGCTCCATATGTCTCCACACCAGACCCCACTATAATGTAACATCTATACTACACTCTTATCCTGCTACATATGTCTCCACACCAGACCCCGCTATAATGTAACATCTATACTACACTCTTATCCTGCTCCATATGTCACCACACCAGACCCCACTATAATGTAACATCTATACTACACTCTTATCCTGCTCCATATGTCTCCACACCAGACCCCATTATAATGTAACATCTATACTACACTCTTATCCTGCTCCATATGTCTCCACACCAGACCCCACTATAATGTAACATCTATACTACACTCTTATCCTGCTCCATATGTCTCCACACCAGACCCCACTATAATGTAACATCTATACTACACTCTTATCCTGCTCCATATGTCTCCACACCAGACCCCGCTATAATGTAACATCTATACTACACTCTTATCCTGTTACATATGTCTCCACACCAGACCCCGCTATAATGTAACATCTATACTACACTCTTATCCTGCTCCATATGTCACCACACCAGACCCCACTATAATGTAACATCTATACTACACTCTTATCCTGCTCCATATGTCTCCACACCAGACCCCATTATAATGTAACATCTATACTACACTCTTATCCTGCTCCATATGTCTCCACACCAGACCCCACTATAATGTAACATCTATACTACACTCTTATCCTGCTCCATATGTCTCCACACCAGACCCTGCTATAATGTAACATCTATACTACATTCTTATCCTGCTCCATATGTCTCCACACCAGACCCCATTATAATGTAACATCTATACTACACTCTTATCCTGCTCCATATGTCTCCACACCAGACCCCACTATAATGTAACATCTATACTACACTCTTATCCTGCTCCATATGTCTCCACACCAGACCCCACTATAATGTAACATCTATACTACACTCTTATCCTGCTCCATATGTCTCCACACCAGACCCCGCTATAATGTAACATCTATACTACACTCTTATCCTGCTCCATATGTCTCCACACCAGACCCCACTATAATGTAACATCTATACTACACTCTTATCCTGCTCCATATGTCACCACACCAGACCCCGCTATAATGTAACATCTATACTACACTCTTATCCTGCTCCATATGTCTCCACACCAGACCCCGCTATAATGTAACATCTATACTACACTCTTATCCTGCTTCATATGTCTCCACACCAGACCCCGCTATAATGTAACATCTATACTACACTCTTATCCTGCTCCATATGTCTCCACACCAGACCCCGCTATAATGTAACATCTATACTACACTCTTATCCTGCTCCATATGTCTCCACACCAGACCCCACTATAATGTAACATCTATACTACACTCTTATCCTGCTCCATATGTCTCCTCACCAGACCCCGCTATAATGTAACATCTATACTACACTCTTATCCTGCTCCATATGTCTCCACACCAGACCCCGCTATAATGTAACATCTATACTACACTCTTATCCTGCTCCATATGTCTCCACACCAGACCCCGCTATAATGTAACATCTATACTACACTCTTATCCTGCTCCATATGTCTCCTCACCAGACCCCACTATAATGTAACATCTATACTACACTCTTATCCTGCTCCATATGTCTCCACACCAGACCCCACTATAATGTAACATCTATACTACACTCTTATCCTGCTCCATATGTCTCCACACCAGACCCCACTATAATGTCACATCTATACTACACTCTTATCCTGCTCCATATGTCTCCACACCAGACCCCACTATAATGTAACATCTATACTACACTCTTATCCTGCTCCATATGTCACCACACCAGACCCCGCTATAATGTAACATCTATACTACACTCTTATCCTGCTCCATATGTCTCCACACCAGACCCCGCTATAATGTAACATCTATACTACACTCTTATCCTGCTCCATATGTCTCCACACCAGACCCCGCTATAATGTAACATCTATACTACACTCTTATCCTGCTCCATATGTCTCCACACCAGACCCCACTATAATGTAACATCTATACTACACTCTTATCCTGCTCCATATGTCACCACACCAGACCCCATTATAATGTAACATCTATACTACACTCTTATCCTGCTCCATATGTCTCCACACCAGACCCCACTATAATGTAACATCTATACTACACTCTTATCCTGCTCCATATGTCTCCACACCAGACCCCGCTATAATGTAACATCTATACTACATTCTTATCCTGCTCCATATGTCACCACACCAGACCCCGCTATAATGTAACATCTATACTACACTCTTATCCTGCTCCATATGTCTCCACACCAGACCCCGCTATAATGTAACATCTATACTACATTCTTATCCTGCTCCATATGTCACCACACCAGACCCCGCTATAATGTAACATCTATACTACACTCTTATCCTGCTCCATATGTCTCCACACCAGACCCCGCTATAATGTAACATCTATACTACACTCTTATCCTGCTCCATATGTCACCACACCAGACCCCGCTATAAGGTAACATCTATACTACACTCTTATCCTGCTCCATATGTCACCACACCAGACCCCACTATAATGAAACATCTATACTACACTCTTATCCTGCTCCATATGTCACCACACCAGACCCTGCTATAAGGTAACATCTATACTACACTCTTATCCTGCTCCATATGTCACCACACCAGACCCCGCTATAAGGTAACATCTATACTACACTCTTATCCTGCTCCATATGTCACCACACCAGACCCCACTATAATGAAACATCTATACTACACTCTTATCCTGCTCCATATGTCACCACACCAGACCCCGCTATAATGTAACATCTATACTACACTCTTATCCTGCTCCATATGTCACCACACCAGACCCCGCTATAATGTAACATCTATACTACACTCTTATCCTGCTCCATATGTCACCACACCAGACCCCACTATAATGAAACATCTATACTACACTCTTATCCTGCTCCATATGTCACCACACCAGACCCCGCTATAATGTAACATCTATACTACACTCTTATCCTGCTCCATATGTCACCACACCAGACCCCGCTATAATGTAACATCTATACTACACTCTTATCCTGCTCCATATGTCTCCACACCAGACCCCGCTATAAGGTAACATCTATACTACACTCTTATCCTGCTGCATATGTCACCACACCAGACCCCGCTATAATGTAACATCTATACTACACTCTTATCCTGCTCCATATGTCTCCACACCAGACCCCACTATAATGTAACATCTATACTACACTCTTATCCTGCTCCATATGTCTCCACACCAGACCCCACTATAATGTAACATCTATACTACACTCTTATCCTGCTCCATATGTCTCCTCACCAGACCCCGCTATAAGGTAACATCTATACTACACTCTTATCCTGCTGCATATGTCACCACACCAGACCCCGCTATAAGGTAACATCTATACTACACTTTTATCCTGCTCCATATGTCACCACACCAGACCCCGCTATAAGGTAACATCTATACTACACTCTTATCCTGCTGCATATGTCACCACACCAGACCCCGCTATAAGGTAACATCTATACTACACTCTTATCCTGCTCCATATGTCTCCACACCAGACCCCACTATAATGAAACATCTATACTACACTCTTATCCTGCTCCATATGTCACCACACCAGACCCCGCTATAATGTAACATTTATACTACACTCTTATCCTGCTGCATATGTCTCCACACCAGACCCCGCTATAATGTAACATCTATACTACACTCTTATCCTGCTCCATATGTCTCCACACCAGACCCCATTATAATGTAACATCTATACTACACTCTTATCCTGCTGCATATGTCACCACACCAGACCCCACTATAATGAAACATCTATACTACACTCTTATCCTGCTCCATATGTCACCACACCAGACCCCGCTATAATGAAACATCTATACTACACTCTTATCCTGCTCCATATGTCACCACACCAGACCCCGCTATAAGGTAACATCTATACTACACTCTTATCCTGCTCCATATGTCTCCACACCAGACCCCACTATAATGAAACATCTATACTACACTCTTATCCTGCTCCATATGTCACCACACCAGACCCTGCTATAATGTAACATCTATACTACACTCTTATCCTGCTCCATATGTCTCCACACCAGACCCCATTATAATGTAACATCTATACTACACTCTTATCCTGCTCCATATGTCTCCACACCAGACCCCCCTATAATGTATCATCTATACTACACTCTTATCCTGCTCCATATGTCTCCACACCAGACCCCGCTATAATGTAACATCTATACTACACTCTTATCCTGCTCCATATGTCTCCACACCAGACCCCGCTATAATGTAACATCTATACTACACTCTTATCCTGCTCCATATGTCTCCACACCAGACCCCACTATAATGTAACATCTATACTACACTCTTATCCTGCTCCATATGTCTCCACACCAGACCCCGCTATAATGTAACATCTATACTACACTCTTATCCTGCTCCATATGTCTCCACACCAGACCCCGCTATAATGTAACATCTATACTACACTCTTATCCTGCTCCATATGTCACCACACCAGACCCCACTATAATGTAACATCTATACTACACTCTTATCCTGCTCCATATGTCACCACACCAGACCCCACTATAATGTAACATCTATACTACACTCTTATCCTGCTCCATATGTCACCACACCAGACCCTGCTATAATGTAACATCTATACTACACTCTTATCCTGCTCCATATGTCTCCACACCAGACCCCACTATAATGTAACATCTATACTACACTCTTATCCTGCTCCATATGTCACCACACCAGACCCCATTATAATGTAACATCTATACTACACTCTTATCCTGCTCCATATGTCACCACACCAGACCCTGCTATAATGTAACATCTATACTACACTCTTATCCTGCTCCATATGTCACCACACCAGACCCCACTATAATGTAACATCTATACTACACTCTTATCCTGCTCCATATGTCACCACACCAGACCCCACTATAATGTAACATCTATACTACACTCTTATCCTGCTCCATATGTCACCACACCAGACCCCACTATAATGTAACATCTATACTACACTCTTATCCTGCTCCATATGTCACCACACCAGACCCCACTATAATGTAACATCTATACTACACTCTTATCCTGCTCCATATGTCACCACACCAGACCCTGCTATAATGTAACATCTATACTACACTCTTATCCTGCTCCATATGTCTCCACACCAGACCCCACTATAATGTAACATCTATACTACACTCTTATCCTGCTCCATATGTCACCACACCAGACCCCATTATAATGTAACATCTATACTACACTCTTATCCTGCTCCATATGTCACCACACCAGACCCTGCTATAATGTAACATCTATACTACACTCTTATCCTGCTCCATATGTCACCACACCAGACCCCACTATAATGTAACATCTATACTACACTCTTATCCTGCTCCATATGTCACCACACCAGACCCCACTATAATGTAACATCTATACTACACTCTTATCCTGCTCCATATGTCTCCACACCAGACCCCACTATAATGTAACATCTATACTACACTCTTATCCTGCTCCATATGTCACCACACCAGACCCCATTATAATGTAACATCTATACTACACTCTTATCCTGCTCCATATGTCACCACACCAGACCCTGCTATAATGTAACATCTATACTACACTCTTATCCTGCTCCATATGTCACCACACCAGACCCCATTATAATGTAACATCTATACTACACTCTTATCCTGCTCCATATGTCACCACACCAGACCCTGCTATAATGTAACATCTATACTACACTCTTATCCTGCTCCATATGTCACCACACCAGACCCCATTATAATGTAACATCTATACTACACTCTTATCCTGCTCCATATGTCACCACACCAGACCCCACTATATTGTAACATCTATACTACACTCTTATCCTGCTCCATATGTCACCACACCAGACCCTGCTATAATGTAACATCTATACTACACTCTTATCCTGCTCCATATGTCTCCACACCAGACCCCACTATAATGTAACATCTATACTACACTCTTATCCTGCTCCATATGTCACCACACCAGACCCTGCTATAATGTAACATCTATACTACACTCTTATCCTGCTCCATATGTCTCCACACCAGACCCCACTATAATGTAACATCTATACTACACTCTTATCCTGCTCCATATGTCACCACACCAGACCCCACTATAATGTAACATCTATACTACACTCTTATCCTGCTCCATATGTCACCACACCAGACCCTGCTATAATGTAACATCTATACTACACTCTTATCCTGCTCCATATGTCTCCACACCAGACCCCACTATAATGTGACATCTATACTACACTCTTATCCTGCTCCATATGTCACCACACCAGACCCCATTATAATGTAACATCTATACTACACTCTTATCCTGCTCCATATGTCACCACACCAGACCCCATTATAATGTAACATCTATACTACACTCTTATCCTGCTCCATATGTCACCACACCAGACCCCATTATAATGTAACATCTATACTACACTCTTATCCTGCTCCATATGTCACCACACCAGACCCCGCTATAATGTAACATCTATACTACACTCTTATCCTGCTCCATATGTCTCCACACCAGACCCCGCTATAATGTAACATCTATACTACACTCTTATCCTGCTCCATATGTCACCACACCAGACCCTGCTATAATGTAACATCTATACTACACTCTTATCCTGCTCCATATGTCACCACACCAGACCCCGCTATAATGTAACATCTATACTACACTCTTATCCTGCTCCATATGTCACCACACCAGACCCCATTATAATGTAACATCTATACTACACTGTTATCCTGCTCCATATGTCTCCACACCAGACCCCGCTATAATGTAACATCTATACTACACTCTTATCCTGCTCCATATGTCTCCACACCAGACCCCACTATAATGTAACATCTATACTACACTCTTATCCTGCTCCATATGTCACCACACCAGACCCCATTATAATGTAACATCTATACTACACTGTTATCCTGCTCCATATGTCTCCACACCAGACCCCGCTATAATGTAACATCTATACTACACTCTTATCCTGCTCCATATGTCTCCACACCAGACCCTGCTATAATGTAACATCTATACTACACTCTTATCCTGCTCCATATGTCACCACACCAGACCCTGCTATAATGTAACATCTATACTACACTCTTATCCTGCTCCATATGTCTCCACACCAGACCCCGCTATAATGTAACATCTACACTACACTCTTATCCTGCTCCATATGTCTCCACACCAGACCCCACTATAATGTAACATCTACACTACACTCTTATCCTGCTCCATATGTCTCCACACCAGACCCCATTATAATGTAACATCTATACTACACTCTTATCCTGCTCCATATGTCACCACACCAGACCCTGCTATAATGTAACATCTATACTACACTCTTATCCTGCTCCATATGTCTCCACACCAGACCCTGCTGTAATGTAACATCTATACTACACTCTTATCCTGCTCCATATGTCTCCACACCAGACCCCACTATAATGTAACATCTATACTACACTCTTATCCTGCTCCATATGTCTCCACACCAGACCCCACTATAATGTAACATCTATACTACACTCTTATCCTGCTCCATATGTCACCACACCAGACCCCATTATAATGTAACATCTATACTACACTCTTATCCTGCTCCATATGTCACCACACCAGACCCCATTATAATGTAACATCTATACTACACTCTTATTCTGCTCCATATGTCACCACACCAGACCCTGCTATAATGTAACATCTATACTACACTCTTATCCTGCTCCATATGTCTCCACACCAGACCCCTTTATAATGTAACATCTATACTACACTCTTATCCTGCTCCATATGTCTCCACACCAGACCCTGCTATAATGTAACATCTATACTACACTCTTATCCTGCTCCATATGTCACCACACCAGACCCCACTATAATGTAACATCTATACTACACTCTTATTCTGCTCCATATGTCTCCACACCAGACCCCATTATAATGTAACATCTATACTACACTCTTATCCTGCTCCATATGTCACCACACCAGACCCCACTATAATGTAACATCTATACTACTCTCTTATTCTGCTCCATATGTCTCCACACCAGACCCCACTATAATGTAACATCTATACTACACTCTTATCCTGCTCCATATGTCTCCACACCAGACCCCGCTATAATGTAACATCTATACTACACTCTTATCCTGCTCCATATGTCTCCACACCAGACCCCGCTATAATGTAACATCTATACTACTCTGTTATTCTGCTCCATATGTCTCCACACCAGACCCCGCTATAATGTAACATCTATACTACACTCTTATCCTGCTCCATATGTCTCCACACCAGACCCCGCTATAATGTAACATCTATACTACACTCTTATCCTGCTCCATATGTCTCCACACCAGACCCCATTATAATGTAACATCTATACTACACTCTTATCCTGCTCCATATGTCAACACACCAGACCCCACTATAATGTAACATCTATACTACTCTCTTATTCTGCTCCATATGTCTCCACACCAGACCCCACTATAATGTAACATCTATACTACACTCTTATCCTGCTCCATATGTCACCACACCAGACCCCACTATAATGTAACATCTATACTACACTCTTATCCTGCTCCATATGTCACCACACCAGACCCCACTATAATGAAACATCTATACTACACTCTTATCCTGCTCCATATGTCTCCACACCAGACCCCATTATAATGTAACATCTATACTACACTCTTATCCTGCTCCATATGTCACCACACCAGACCCCGCTATAATGTAACATCTATACTACACTCTTATCCTGCTCCATATGTCTCCACACCAGACCCCACTATAATGTAACATCTATACTACACTCTTATCCTGCTCCATATGTCTCCACACCAGACCCCATTATAATGTAACATCTATACTACACTCTTATCCTGCTCCATATGTCACCACACCAGACCCCGCTATAATGTAACATCTATACTACACTCTTATCCTGCTCCATATGTCTCCACACCAGACCCCGCTATAATGTAACATCTATACTACACTCTTATCCTGCTCCATATGTCTCCACACCAGACCCCGCTATAATGTAACATCTATACTACTCTCTTATTCTGCTCCATATGTCTCCACACCAGACCCCACTATAATGTAACATCTATACTACACTCTTATCCTGCTCCATATGTCTCCACACCAGACCCCGCTATAATGTAACATCTATACTACACTCTTATCCTGCTCCATATGTCTCCACACCAGACCCCGCTATAATGTAACATCTATACTACACTCATATCCTGCTCCATATGTCTCCACACCAGACCCCGCTATAATGTAACATCTATACTACTCTCTTATTCTGCTCCATATGTCACCACACCAGACCCCGCTATAATGTAACATGTATACTACACTCTTATCCTGCTCCATATGTCTCCACACCAGACCCCGCTATAATGTAACATCTATACTACACTCTTATCCTGCTCCATATGTCTCCACACCAGACCCCACTATAATGTAACATCTATACTACTCTCTTATTCTGCTCCATATGTCTCCACACCAGACCCCACTATAATGTAACATCTATACTACACTCTTATCCTGCTCCATATGTCTCCACACCAGACCCCGCTATAATGTAACATCTATACTACACTCTTATCCTGCTCCATATGTCTCCACACCAGACCCCGCTATAATGTAACATCTATACTACACTCTTATCCTGCTCCATATGTCTCCACACCAGACCCCGCTATAATGTAACATCTATACTACTCTCTTATTCTGCTCCATATGTCACCACACCAGACCCCGCTATAATGTAACATCTATACTACACTCTTATCCTGCTCCATATGTCTCCACACCAGACCCCACTATAATGTAACATCTATACTACACTCTTATCCTGCTCCATATGTCACCACACCAGACCCCGCTATAATGTAACATCTATACTACACTCTTATCCTGCTCCATATGTCTCCACGCCAGACCCCGCTATAATGTAACATCTATACTACACTCTTATCCTGCTCCATATGTCTCCACACCAGACCCCACTATAATGAAACATCTATACTACACTCTTATCCTGCTCCATATGTCACCACACCAGACCCCGCTATAATGTAACATCTATACTACACTCTTATCCTGCTCCATATGTCTCCACACCAGACCCCATTATAATGTAACATCTATACTACACTCTTATCCTGCTCCATATGTCACCACACCAGACCCTGCTATAATGTAACATCTATACTACACTCCTATCCTGCTCCATATGTCTCCACACCAGACCCCGCTATAATGTAACATCTATACTACATTCTTATCCTGCTCCATATGTCACCACACCAGACCCCACTATAATGTAACATCTATACTACACTCTTATCCTGCTCCATATGTCACCACACCAGACCCCATTATAATGTAACATCTATACTACACTCTTATCCTGCTCCATATGTCTCCACACCAGACCCTGCTATAATGTAACATCTATACTACACTCTTATCCTGCTCCATATGTCACCACACCAGACCCCATTATAATGTAACATCTATACTACACTCTTATCCTGCTCCATATGTCTCCACACCAGACCCCGCTATAATGTAACATCTATACTACACTCTTATCCTGCTCCATATGTCTCCACACCAGACCCTGCTATAATGTAACATCTATACTACACTCTTATCCTGCTCCATATGTCTCCACACCAGACCCCGCTATAATGTAACATCTATACTACACTCTTATCCTGCTCCATATGTCTCCACACCAGACCCCACTATAATGTAACATCTATACTACACTCTTATCCTGCTCCATATGTCACCACACCAGACCCCACTATAATGTAACATCTATACTACACTCTTATCCTGCTCCATATGTCACCACACCAGACCCTGCTATAATGTAACATCTATACTACACTCTTATCCTGCTCCATATGTCTCCACACCAGACCCTGCTATAATGTAACATCTATACTACACTCTTATCCTGCTCCATATGTTTCCACACCAGACCCCGCTATAATGTAACATCTATACTACACTCTTATCCTGCTCCATATGTCACCACACCAGACCCCACTATAATGTAACATCTATACTACACTCTTATCCTGCTCCATATGTCACCACACCAGACCCCACTATAATGTAACATCTATACTACACTCTTATCCTGCTCCATATGTCACCACACCAGACCCTGCTATAATGTAACATCTATACTACACTCTTATCCTGCTACATATGTCACCACACCAGACCCCGCTATAATGTAACATCTATACTACACTCTTATCCTGCTCCATATGTCTCCACACCAGACCCTGCTATAATGTAACATCTATACTACACTCTTATCCTGCTCCATATGTTTCCACACCAGACCCCGCTATAATGTAACATCTATACTACACTCTTATCCTGCTCCATATGTCTCCACACCAGACCCTGCTATAATGTAACATCTATACTACACTCTTATCCTGCTCCATATGTCACCACACCAGACCCTGCTATAATGTAACATCTATACTACACTCTTATCCTGCTCCATATGTTTCCACACCAGACCCCGCTATAATGTAACATCTATACTACACTCTTATCCTGCTCCATATGTCTCCACACCAGACCCCTGCTATAATGTAACATCTATACTACACTCTTATCCTGCTCCATATGTCTCCACACCAGACCCCGCTATAATGTAACATCTATACTACACTCTTATCCTGCTCCATATGTCTCCACACCAGACCCCGCTATAATGTAACATCTATACTACACTCTTATCCTGCTCCATATGTTTCCACACCAGACCCCGCTATAATGTAACATCTATACTACACTCTTATCCTGCTCCATATGTCTCCACACCAGACCCCGCTATAATGTAACATCTATACTACACTCTTATCCTGCTCCATATGTCTCCACACCAGACCCCGCTGTAATGTAACATCTATACTACACTCTTATCCTGCTCCATATGTTCTCCACACCAGACCCCACTATAATGTAACATCTATACTACACTCTTATCCTGCTCCATATGTCTCCACACCAGACCCCGCTATAATGTAACATCTATACTACACTCTTATCCTGCTCCATATGTCTCCACACCAGACCCCGCTGTAATGTAACATCTATACTACACTCTTATCCTGCTCCATATGTCACCACACCAGACCCCAGCTATAATGTAACATCTATACTACACTCTTATCCTGCTCCATATGTCTCCACACCAGACCCCGCTATAATGTAACATCTATACTACACTCTTATCCTGCTCCATATGTTTCCACACCAGACCCCGCTATAATGTAACATCTATACTACACTCTTATCCTGCTCCATATGTCTCCACACCAGACCCCACTATAATGTAACATCTATACTACACTCTTATCCTGCTCCATATGTCTCCACACCAGACCCCACTATAATGTAACATCTATACTACACTCTTATCCTGCTCCATATGTCTCCACACCAGACCCCGCTATAATGTAACATCTATACTACACTCTTATCCTGCTCCATATGTTTCCACACCAGACCCCGCTATAATGTAACATCTATACTACACTCTTATCCTGCTCCATATGTCTCCACACCAGACCCCACTATAATGTAACATCTATACTACACTCTTATCCTGCTCCATATGTCTCCACACCAGACCCCGCTGTAATGTAACATCTATACTACACTCTTATCCTGCTCCATATGTCTCCACACCAGACCCCACTATAATGAAACATCTATACTACACTCTTATCCTGCTCCATATGTCTCCACACCAGACCCCACTATAATGTAACATCTATACTACACTCTTATCCTGCTCCATATGTCTCCACACCAGACCCCACTATAATGTAACATCTATACTACACTCTTATCCTGCTCCATATGTCTCCACACCAGACCCCACTATAATGTAACATCTATACTACACTCTTATCCTGCTCCATATGTCTCCACACCAGACCCCACTATAATGTAACATCTATACTACACTCTTATCCTGCTCCATATGTCTCCACACCAGACCCCGCTATAATGTAACATCTATACTACACTCTTATCCTGCTCCATATGTCACCACACCAGACCCCGCTATAATGTAACATCTATACTACACTCTTATCCTGCTCCATATGTCTCCACACCAGACCCTGCTATAATGTAACATCTATACTACACTCTTATCCTGCTCCATATGTCACCACACCAGACCCCGCTATAATGTAACATCTATACTACACTCTTATCCTGCTCCATATGTCTCCACACCAGACCCCATTATAATGTAACATCTATACTACACTCTTATCCTGCTCCATATGTCTCCACACCAGACCCCACTATAATGTAACATCTATACTACACTCTTATCCTGCTCCATATGTCACCACACCAGACCCCGCTATAATGTAACATCTATACTACACTCTTATCCTGCTCCATATGTCTCCACACCAGACCCCACTATAATGTAACATCTATACTACACTCTTATCCTGCTCCATATGTCACCACACCAGACCCTGCTATAATGTAACATCTATACTACATTCTTATCCTGCTCCATATGTCTCCACACCAGACCCCGCTATAATGTAACATCTATACTACACTCTTATCCTGCTCCATATGTCTCCACACCAGACCCCACTATAATGAAACATCTATACTACACTCTTATCCTGCTTCATATGTCTCCACACCAGACCCCACTATAATGTAACATCTATACTACACTCTTATCCTGCTCCATATGTCACCACACCAGACCCCGCTATAATGTAACATCTATACTACACTCTTATCCTGCTCCATATGTCACCACACCAGACCCCGCTATAATGTAACATCTATACTACACTCTTATCCTGCTCCATATGTCACCACACCAGACCCCGCTATAATGTAACATCTATACTACACTCTTATCCTGCTCCATATGTCACCACACCAGACCCCACTATAATGTAACATCTATACTACACTCTTATCCTGCTCCATATGTCACCACACCAGACCCCGCTATAATGTAACATCTATACTACACTCTTATCCTGCTCCATATGTCACCACACCAGACCCTGCTATAATGTAACATCTATACTACATTCTTATCCTGCTCCATATGTCTCCACACCAGACCCCGCTATAATGTAACATCTATACTACACTCTTATCCTGCTCCATATGTCTCCACACCAGACCCCACTATAATGAAACATCTATACTACACTCTTATCCTGCTTCATATGTCTCCACACCAGACCCCACTATAATGTAACATCTATACTACACTCTTATCCTGCTCCATATGTCACCACACCAGACCCCGCTATAATGTAACATCTATACTACACTCTTATCCTGCTCCATATGTCTCCACACCAGACCCCGCTATAATGTAACATCTATACTACACTCTTATCCTGCTCCATATGTCACCACACCAGACCCCGCTATAATGTAACATCTATACTACACTCTTATCCTGCTCCATATGTCTCCACACCAGACCCTGCTATAATGTAACATCTATACTACACTCTTATCCTGCTCCATATGTCTCCACACCAGACCCCACTATAATGAAACATCTATACTACACTCTTATCCTGCTCCATATGTCTCCACACCAGACCCCACTATAATGTAACATCTATACTACACTCTTATCCTGCTCCATATGTCTCCACACCAGACCCCACTATAATGAAACATCTATACTACACTCTTATCCTGCTCCATATGTCTCCACACCAGACCCCACTATAATGTAACATCTATACTACACTCTTATCCTGCTCCATATGTCTCCACACCAGACCCTGCTATAATGTAACATCTATACTACACTCTTATCCTGCTCCATATGTCTCCACACCAGACCCCACTATAATGTAACATCTATACTACACTCTTATCCTGCTCCATATGTCTCCACACCAGACCCCACTATAATGTAACATCTATACTACACTCTTATCCTGCTCCATATGTCTCCACACCAGACCCCGCTATAATGTAACATCTATACTACACTCTTATCCTGCTCCATATGTCTCCACACCAGACCCCGCTATAATGTAACATCTATACTACACTCTTATCCTGCTCCATATGTCTCCACACCAGACCCCACTATAATGTAACATCTATACTACACTCTTATCCTGCTCCATATGTCTCCACACCAGACCCCGCTATAATGTAACATCTATACTACACTCTTATCCTGCTCCATATGTCTCCACACCAGACCCCGCTGTAATGTAACATCTATACTACACTCTTATCCTGCTCCATATGTCTCCACACCAGACCCCACTATAATGAAACATCTATACTACACTCTTATCCTGCTCCATATGTCTCCACACCAGACCCCGCTATAATGTAACATCTATACTACACTCTTATCCTGCTCCATATGTCTCCACACCAGACCCCACTATAATGAAACATCTATACTACACTCTTATCCTGCTCCATATGTCTCCACACCAGACCCCACTATAATGAAACATCTATACTACACTCTTATCCTGCTCCATATGTCTCCACACCAGACCCCACTATAATGTAACATCTATACTACACTCTTATCCTGCTCCATATGTCACCACACCAGACCCCACTATAATGTAACATCTATACTACACTCTTATCCTGCTCCATATGTCACCACACCAGACCCCACTATAATGTAACATCTATACTACACTCTTATCCTGCTCCATATGTCACCACACCAGACCCCGCTATAATGTAACATCTATACTACACTCTTATCCTGCTCCATATGTCACCACATCAGACCCTGCTATAATGTAACATCTATACTACACTCTTATCCTGCTCCATATGTCTCCACACCAGACCCCAATATAATGTAACATCTATAATACACTCTTATCCTGCTCCATATGTCTCCACACCAGACCCCATTATAATGTAACATCTATACTACACTCTTATCCTGCTCCATATGTCTCCACACCAGACCCCGCTATAATGTAACATCTATACTACACTCTTATCCTGCTCCATATGTCTCCACACCAGACCCCACTATAATGTAACATCTATACTACACTCTTATCCTGCTCCATATGTCTCCACACCAGACCCCGCTATAATGTAATATCTATACTACACTCTTATCCTGCTCCATATGTCTCCACACCAGACCCCGCTATAATGTAACATCTATACTACACTCTTATCCTGCTCCATATGTCACCACACCAGACCCCGCTATAATGTAACATCTATACTACACTCTTATCCTGCTCCATATGTCTCCACACCAGACCCCACTATAATGTAACATCTATACTACACTCTTATCCTGCTCCATATGTCACCACACCAGACCCCGCTGTAATGTAACATCTATACTACACTCTTATCCTGCTCCATATGTCTCCACTCCAGACCCCGCTATAATGTAACATCTATACTACACTCTTATCCTGCTCCATATGTCACCACACCAGACCCCGCTGTAATGTAACATCTATACTACACTCTTATCCTGCTCCATATGTCACCACACCAGACCCCGCTATAATGTAACATCTATACTACACTCTTATCCTGCTCCATATGTCACCACACCAGACCCTGCTATAATGTAACATCTATACTACACTCTTATCCTGCTCCATATGTCTCCACACCAGACCCCGCTATAATGTAATATCTATACTACACTCTTATCCTGCTCCATATGTCTCCACACCAGACCCCGCTATAATGTAACATCTATACTACACTCTTATCCTGCTCCATATGTCACCACACCAGACCCCGCTGTAATGTAACATCTATACTACACTCTTATCCTGCTCCATATGTCTCCACTCCAGACCCCGCTATAATGTAACATCTATACTACACTCTTATCCTGCTCCATATGTCACCACACCAGACCCCGCTGTAATGTAACATCTATACTACACTCTTATCCTGCTCCATATGTCACCACACCAGACCCCGCTATAATGTAACATCTATACTACACTCTTATCCTGCTCCATATGTCACCACACCAGACCCCGCTATAATGTAACATCTATACTACACTCTTATCCTGCTCCATATGTCTCCACTCCAGACCCCGCTATAATGTAACATCTATACTACACTCTTATCCTGCTCCATATGTCTCCACACCAGACCCCGCTGTAATGTAACATCTATACTACACTCTTATCCTGCTCCATATGTCTCCACACCAGACCCCACTATAATGTAACATCTATACTACACTCTTATCCTGCTCCATATGTCTCCACACCAGACCCCACTATAATGTAACATCTATACTACACTCTTATCCTGCTCCATATGTCTCCACACCAGACCCCGCTATAATGAAACATCTATACTACACTCTTATCCTGCTCCATATGTCTCCACACCAGACCCCGCTGTAATGTAACATCTATACTACACTCTTATCCTGCTCCATATGTCTCCACACCAGACCCCGCTGTAATGTAACATCTATACTACACTCTTATACTGCTCCATATGTCTCCACACCAGACCCCGCTATAATGTAATATCTATACTACACTCTTATCCTGCTCCATATGTCTCCACACCAGACCCCGCTATAATGTAACATCTATACTACACTCTTATCCTGCTCCATATGTCACCACACCAGACCCCGCTGTAATGTAACATCTATACTACACTCTTATCCTGCTCCATATGTCACCACACCAGACCCCACTATAATGTAACATCTATACTACACTCTTATCCTGCTCCATATGTCTCCACACCAGACCCCGCTATAATGTAACATCTATACTACACTCTTATCCTGCTCCATATGTCTCCACACCAGACCCCACTATAATGTAACATCTATACTACACTCTTATCCTGCTTCATATGTCTCCACACCAGACCCCGCTATAATGTAACATCTATACTACACTCTTATCCTGCTCCATATGTCTCCACACCAGACCCTGCTATAATGTAACATGTATACTACACTCTTATCCTGCTTCATATGTCTCCACACCAGACCCCGCTATAATGTAACATCTATACTACACTCTTATCCTGCTCCATATGTCTCCACACCAGACCCTGCTATAATGTAACATGTATACTACACTCTTATCCTGCTTCATATGTCTCCACACCAGACCCCGCTATAATGTAACATCTATACTACACTCTTATCCTGCTTCATATGTCTCCTCACCAGACCCCGCTATAATGTAACATCTATACTACACTCTTATCCTGCTCCATATGTCTCCACACCAGACCCCGCTATAATGTAACATCTATACTACACTCTTATCCTGCTTCATATGTCTCCACACCAGACCCCGCTATAATGTAACATCTATACTACACTCTTATCCTGCTTCATATGTCTCCACACCAGACCCCGCTATAATGTAACATCTATACTACACTCTTATCCTGCTTCATATGTCTCCTCACCAGACCCCGCTATAATGTAACATGTATACTACACTCTTATCCTGCTTCATATGTCTCCACACCAGACCCCGCTATAATGTAACATCTATACTACACTCTTATCCTGCTCCATATGTCTCCACACCAGACCCCGCTATAATGTAACATCTATACTACACTCTTATCCTGCTCCATATGTCTCCACACCAGACCCCGCTATAATGTAACATCTAGACTACACTCTTATCCTGCTCCATATGTCTCCACACCAGACCCTGCTATAATGTAACATCTATACTACACTCTTATCCTGCTTCATATGTCTCCACACCAGACCCCGCTATAATGTAACATCTATACTACACTCTTATCCTGCTTCATATGTCTCCACACCAGACCCCGCTATAATGTAACATCTATACTACACTCTTATCCTGCTTCATATGTCTCCTCACCAGACCCCGCTATAATGTAACATGTATACTACACTCTTATCCTGCTTCATATGTCACCACACCAGACCCTGCTATAATGTAACATCTATACTACACTCTTATCCTGCTCCATATGTCTCCACACCAGACCCCGCTATAATGTAACATCTATACTACACTCTTATCCTGCTCCATATGTCTCCACACCAGACCCCGCTATAATGTAACATCTATACTACACTCTTATCCTGCTCCATATGTCTCCACACCAGACCCTGCTATAATGTAACACGTATACTACACTCTTATCCTGCTTCATATGTCTCCACACCAGACCCCGCTATAATGTAACATCTATACTACACTCTTATCCTGCTCCATATGTCTCCACACCAGACCCTGCTATAATGTAACATGTATACTACACTCTTATCCTGCTCCATATGTCACCACACCAGACCCCACTATAATGTAACATCTATACTACACTCTTATCCTGCTCCATATGTCTCCACACCAGACCCTGCTATAATGTAACATCTATACTACACTCTTATCCTGCTCCATATGTCTCCAGACCAGACCCCGCTATAATGTAACATCTATACTACACTCTTATCCTGCTCCATATGTCTCCACACCAGACCCTGCTATAATGTAACATCTATACTACACTCTTATCCTGCTACATATGTCTCCACACCAGACCCTGCTATAATGTAACATCTATACTACACTCTTATCCTGCTCCATATGTCTCCACACCAGACCCCGCTATAATGTAACATCTATACTACACTCTTATCCTGCTCCATATGTCTCCACACCAGACCCCGCTATAATGTAACATCTATACTACACTCTTATCCTGCTCCATATGTCTCCACACCAGACTCCGCTATAATGTAACATCTATACAACACTCTTATCCTGCTCCATATGTCTCCACACCAGACCCCGCTATAATGTAACATCTATACTACACTCTTATCCTGCTCCATATGTCACCACACCAGACCCCGCTATAATGTAACATCTATACTACACTCTTATCCTGCTCCATATGTCTCCACACCAGACCCCGCTATAATGTAACATCTATACTACACTCTTATCCTGCTCCATATGTCACCACACCAGACCCTGCTATAATGTAACATCTATACTACACTCTTATCCTGCTCCATATGTCTCCACACCAGACCCCGCTATAATGTAACATCTATACTACACTCTTATCCTGCTCCATATGTCTCCACACCAGACCCCGCTATAATGTAACATCTATACTACACTCTTATCCTGCTTCATATGTCACCACACCAGACCCCGCTATAATGTAACATCTATACTACACTCTTATCCTGCTCCATATGTCTCCACACCAGACCCCGCTATAATGTGACATCTATACTACACTCTTATCCTGCTCCATATGTCACCACACCAGACCCCACTATAATGTAACATCTATACTACACTCTTATCCTGCTTCATATGTCACCACACCAGACCCCGCTATAATGTAACATCTATACTACACTCTTATCCTGCTCCATATGTCACCACACCAGACCCCACTATAATGTAACATCTATACTACACTCTTATCCTGCTCCATATGTCTCCACACCAGACCCCACTATAATGTAACATCTATACTACACTCTTATCCTGCTCCATATGTCTCTACACCAGACCCCGCTATAATGTAACATCTATACTACACTCTTATCCTGCTCCATATGTCTCCACACCAGACCCCGCTATAATGTAACATCTATACTACACTCTTATCCTGCTCCATATGTCTCCACACCAGACCCCGCTATAATGTAACATCTATACTACACTCTTATCCTGCTCCATATGTCTCCACACCAGACCCCGCTATAATGTAACATCTATACTACACTCTTATCCTGCTTCATATGTCTCCTCACCAGACCCCACTATAATGTAACATCTATACTACACTCTTATCCTGCTCCATATGTCTCCACACCAGACCCTGCTATAATGTAACATCTATACTACACTCTTATCCTGCTCCATATGTCTCCACACCAGACCCCGCTATAATGTAACATCTATACTACACTCTTATCCTGCTACATATGTCTCCACACCAGACCCCACTATAATGTAACATCTATACTACACTCTTATCCTGCTCCATATGTCTCCACACCAGACCCTGCTATAATGTAACATCTATACTACACTCTTATCCTGCTTCATATGTCACCACACCAGACCCTGCTATAATGTAACATCTATGCTAAACTCTTATCCCGCTCCATATGTCTCCACACCAGACCCCGCTATAATGTAACATCTATACTACACTCTTATCCTGCTCCATATGTCTCCACACCAGACCCTGCTATAATGTAACATCTATACTACACTCTTATCCCGCTCCATATGTCTCCAAACCAGACCCCACTATAATGTAACATCTATACTACACTCTTATCCTGCTCCATATGTCTCCAAACCAGACCCCACTATAATGTAACATCTATACTACACTCTTATCACGCTCCATATGTCTCCACACCAGACCCCGCTATAATGTAACATCTATACTACTCTCTTATCCTGCTCCATATGTCTCCAAACCAGACCCCACTATAATGTAACATCTATACTACACTCTTATCCTGCTCCATATGTCTCCAAACCAGACCCCACTATAATGTAACATCTATACTACACTCTTATCCCGCTCCATATGTCTCCACACCAGACCCCGCTATAATGTAACATCTATACTACTCTCTTATCCTGCTCCATATGTCACCACACCAGACCCTGCTATAATGTAACATCTATACTACACTCTTATCCTGCTCCATATGTCACCACACCAGACCCCGCTATAATGTAACATCTATACTACACTCTTATCCTGCTCCATATGTCTCCACACCAGACCCCGCTATAATGTAACATCTATACTACACTCTTATCCTGCTCCATATGTCTCCACACCAGACCCCACTATAATGTAACATCTATACTACACTCTTATCCCGCTCCATATGTCACCACACCAGACCCTGCTATAATGTAACATCTATACTACACTCTTATCCTGCTCCATATGTCTCCACACCAGACCCCACTATAATGTAACATCTATACTACACTCTTATCCTGCTCCATATGTCTCCACACCAGACCCCACTATAATGTAACATCTATACTACACTCTTATCCCGCTCCATATGTCACCACACCAGACCCTGCTATAATGTAACATCTATACTACACTCTTATCCTGCTCCATATGTCTCCACACCAGACCCCACTATAATGTAACATCTATACTACACTCTTATCCTGCTCCATATGTCTCCACACCAGACCCCACTATAATGTAACATCTATACTACACTCTTATCCCGCTCCATATGTCACCACACCAGACCCTGCTATAATGTAACATCTATACTACACTCTTATCCTGCTCCATATGTCACCACACCAGACCCCACTATAATGTAACATCTATACTACAATCTTATCCTGCTCCATATGTCTCCACACCAGACCCCGCTATAATGTAACATCTATACTACACACTTATCCTGCTCCATATGTCTCCACACCAGACCCCGCTATAATGTAACATCTATACTACACTCTTATCCTGCTTCATATGTCTCCTCACCAGACCCCACTATAATGTAACATCTATACTACACTCTTATCCTGCTCCATATGTCTCCACACCAGACCCCGCTATAATGTAACATCTATACTACACTCTTATCCTGCTCCATATGTCTCCACACCAGACCCCGCTATAATGTAACATCTATACTACACTCTTATCCTGCTCCATATGTCTCCACACCAGACCCCACTATAATGTAACATCTATACTACACTCTTATCCTGCTCCATATGTCACCACACCAGACCCCGCTATAATGTAACATCTATACTACACTCTTATCCTGCTCCATATGTCACCACACCAGACCTCGCTATAATGTAACATCTATACTACACTCTTATCCTGCTCCATATGTCTCCACACCAGACCCTGCTATAATGTAACATCTATACTACACTCTTATCCTGCTCCATATGTCACCACACCAGACCTCGCTATAATGTAACATCTATACTACACTCTTATCCTGCTCCATATGTCTCCACACCAGACCCTGCTACAATGTAACATCTATACTACACTCTTATCCTGCTTCATATGTCACCACACCAGACCCCGCTATAATGTAACATCTATACTACACTCTTATCCTGCTCCATATGTCACCACACCAGACCTCGCTATAATGTAACATCTATACTACACTCTTATCCTGCTCCATATGTCTCCACACCAGACCCTGCTATAATGTAACATCTATACTACACTCTTATCCTGCTTCATATGTCACCACACCAGACCCCGCTATAATGTAACATCTATACTACACTCTTATCCTGCTCCATATGTCTCCACACCAGACCCCGCTATAATGAAACATCTATACTACACTCTTATCCCGCTCCATATGTCTCCAAACCAGACCCCACTATAATGTAACATCTATACTACACTCTTATCCTGCTCCATATGTCTCCAAACCAGACCCCACTATAATGTAACATCTATACTACACTCTTATCCCGCTCCATATGTCTCCACACCAGACCCTACTATAATGTAACATCTATACTACATTCTTATCCTGCTTCATATGTCACCACACCAGACCCCGCTATAATGTAACATCTATACTACACTCTTATCCTGCTCCATATGTCTCCAAACCAGACCCCACTATAATGTAACATCTATACTACACTCTTATCCTGCTTCATATGTCACCACACCAGACCCCGCTATAATGTAACATCTATACTACACTCTTATCCTGCTCCATATGTCTCCACACCAGACCCCGCTATAATGAAACATCTATACTACACTCTTATCCCGCTCCATATGTCTCCAAACCAGACCCCACTATAATGTAACATCTATACTAGACTCTTATCCTGCTCCATATGTCTCCAAACCAGACCCCACTATAATGTAACATCTATACTACACTCTTATCCCGCTCCATATGTCTCCACACCAGACCCCGCTATAATGTAACATCTATACTACTCTCTTATCCTGCTCCATATGTCTCCACACCAGACCCCACTATAATGTAACATCTATACTACACTCTTATCCTGCTTCATATGTCACCACACCAGACCCTGCTATAATGTAACATCTATACTACACTCTTATCCTGCTCCATATGTCTCCACACCAGACCCCGCTATAATGTAACATCTATACTACACTCTTATCCCGCTCCATATGTCTCCAAACCAGACCCCACTATAATGTAACATCTATACTACACTCTTATCCTGCTCCATATGTCTCCAAACCAGACCCCACTATAATGTAACATCTATACTACACTCTTATCCCGCTCCATATGTCTCCACACCAGACCCCGCTATAATGTAACATCTATACTACTCTCTTATCCTGCTCCATATGTCTCCACACCAGACCCCACTATAATGTAACATCTATACTACACTCTTATCCTGCTTCATATGTCACCACACCAGACCCTGCTATAATGTAACATCTATACTACACTCTTATCCTGCTCCATATGTCTCCACACCAGACCCCGCTATAATGTAACATCTATACTACACTCTTATCCTGCTCCATATGTCTCCACACCAGACCCCGCTATAATGTAACATCTATACTACACTCTTATCCTGCTCCATATGTCTCCACACCAGACCCCACTATAATGTAACATCTATACTACACTCTTATCCCGCTCCATATGTCACCACACCAGACCCTGCTATAATGTAACATCTATACTACACTCTTATCCTGCTCCATATGTCACCACACCAGACCCTGCTATAATGTAACATCTATACTACACTCTTATCCTGCTCCATATGTCACCACACCAGACCCCGTTATAATGTAACATCTATACTACACTCTTATCCTGCTCCATATGTCTCCACACCAGACCCCGCTATAATGTAACATCTATACTACACTCTTATCCTGCTCCATATGTCTCCACACCAGACCCCACTATAATGTAACATCTATACTACACTCTTATCCTGCTCCATATGTCTCCACACCAGACCCCACTATAATGTAACATCTATACTACACTCTTATCCCGCTCCATATGTCACCACACCAGACCCCGCTATAATGTAACATCTATACTACACTCTTATCCTGCTCCATATGTCTCCACACCAGACCCCGCTATAATGTAACATCTATACTACACTCTTATCCTGCTCCATATGTCTCCACACCAGACCCCACTATAATGTAACATCTATACTACACTCTTATCCCGCTCCATATGTCACCACACCAGACCCTGCTATAATGTAACATCTATACTACACTCTTATCCTGCTCCATATGTCTCCAAACCAGACCCCACTATAATGTAACATCTATACTACACTCTTATCCCGCTCCATATGTCACCACACCAGACCCTGCTATAATGTAACATCTATACTACACTCTTATCCTGCTCCATATGTCTCCACACCAGACCCCACTATAATGTAACATCTATACTACACTCTTATCCCGCTCCATATGTCACCACACCAGACCCTGCTATAATGTAACATCTATACTACACTCTTATCCTGCTCCATATGTCTCCACACCAGACCCCGCTATAATGTAACATCTATACTACACTCTTATCCTGCTCCATATGTCACCACACCAGACCCTGCTATAATGTAACATCTATACTACACTCTTATCCTGCTCCATATGTCACCACACCAGACCCCGCTATAATGTAACATCTATACTACACTCTTATCCTGCTCCATATGTCTCCAAACCAGACCCCACTATAATGTAACATCTATACTACACTCTTATCCTGCTCCATATGTCTCCACACCAGACCCCGCTATAATGTAACATCTATACTACTCTCTTATCCTGCTCCATATGTCTCCACACCAGACCCCACTATAATGTAACATCTATACTACACTCTTATCCTGCTTCATATGTCACCACACCAGACCCCACTATAATGTAACATCTATACTACACTCTTATCCTGCTCCATATGTCTCCACACCAGACCCCGCTATAATGTAACATCTATACTACACTCTTATCCTGCTCCATATGTCTCCACACCAGACCCCACTATAATGTAACATCTATACTACACTCTTATCCCGCTCCATATGTCACCACACCAGACCCCACTATAATGTAACATCTATACTACACTCTTATCCTGCTCCATATGTCACCACACCAGACCCCGCTATAATGTAACATCTATACTACACTCTTATCCTGCTCCATATGTCAACACACCAGACCCTGCTATAATGTAACATCTATACTACACTCTTATCCTGCTCCATATGTCTCCACACCAGACCCCACTATAATGTAACATCTATACTACACTCTTATCCCGCTCCATATGTCACCACACCAGACCCTGCTATAATGTAACATCTATACTACACTCTTATCCTGCTCCATATGTCTCCTCACCAGACCCCGCTATAATGTAACATCTATACTACACTCTTATCCTGCTCCATATGTCACCACACCAGACCCTGCTATAATGTAACATCTATACTACACTCTTATCCTGCTCCATATGTCTCCTCACCAGACCCCGCTATAATGTAACATCTATACTACACTCTTATCCTGCTCCATATGTCTCCACACCAGACCCCGCTATAATGTAACATCTATACTACACTCTTATCCTGCTACATATGTCTCCACACCAGACCCCGCTATAATGTAACATCTATACTACACTCTTATCCTGCTCCATATGTCTCCACACCAGACCCCACTATAATGTAACATCTATACTACACTCTTATCCTGCTCCATATGTCACCACACCAGACCCCACTATAATGTAACATCTATACTACACTCTTATCCTGCTCCATATGTCTCCTCACCAGACCCCGCTATAATGTAACATCTATACTACACTCTTATCCTGCTCCATATGTCTCCACACCAGACCCCGCTATAATGTAACATCTATACTACACTCTTATCCTGCTACATATGTCTCCACACCAGACCCCGCTATAATGTAACATCTATACTACACTCTTATCCTGCTCCATATGTCTCCACACCAGACCCCACTATAATGTAACATCTATACTACACTCTTATCCTGCTCCATATGTCACCACACCAGACCCCGCTATAATGTAACATCTATACTACACTCTTATCCTGCTCCATATGTCACCACACCAGACCCCGCTATAATGTAACATCTATACTACACTCTTATCCTGCTCCATATGTCTCCACACCAGACCCCGCTATAATGTAACATCCATACTACACTCTTATCCTGCTCCATATGTCTCCACACCAGACCCCACTATAATGTAACATCTATACTACACTCTTATCCCGCTCCATATGTCACCACACCAGACCCTGCTATAATGTAACATCTATACTACACTCTTATCCTGCTCCATATGTCTCCACTCCAGACCCCGCTATAATGTAACATCTATACTACACTCTTATCCTGCTCCATATGTCTCCTCACCAGACCCCGCTATAATGTAACATCTATACTACACTCTTATCCTGCTCCATATGTCTCCTCACCAGACCCTGCTATAATGTAACATCTATACTACACTCTTATCCCGCTCCATATGTCACCACACCAGACCCTGCTATAATGTAACATCTATACTACACTCTTATCCTGCTCCATATGTCTCCTCACCAGACCCCGCTATAATGTAACATCTATACTACACTCTTATCCTGCTCCATATGTCTCCACACCAGACACCACTATAATGTAACATCTATACTACACTCTTATCCTGCTCCATATGTCTCCACACCAGACCCCGCTATAATGTAACATCTATACTACACTCTTATCCTGCTCCATATGTCTCCACACCAGACCCCACTATAATGTAACATCTATACTACACTCTTATCCCGCTCCATATGTCACCACACCAGACCCCGCTATAATGTAACATCTATACTACACTCTTATCCTGCTCCATATGTCTCCACACCAGACCCCGCTATAATGTAACATCTATACTACACTCTTATCCCGCTCCATATGTCACCACACCAGACCCTGCTATAATGTAACATCTATACTACACTCTTATCCTGCTCCATATGTCTCCACACCAGACCCCGCTATAATGTAACATCTATACTACACTCTTATCCTGCTCCATATGTCTCCACACCAGACCCCGCTATAATGTAACATCTATACTACACTCTTATCCCGCTCCATATGTCACCACACCAGACCCTGCTATAATGTAACATCTATACTACACTCTTATCCTGCTCCATATGTCTCCACACCAGACCCCGCTATAATGTAACATCTATACTACACTCTTATCCTGCTCCATATGTCACCACACCAGACCCTGCTATAATGTAACATCTATACTACACTCTTATCCCGCTCCATATGTCTCCACACCAGACCCCGCTATAATGTAACATCTATACTACACTCTTATCCTGCTCCATATGTCACCACACCAGACCCCACTATAATGTAACATCTATACTACACTCTTATCCCGCTCCATATGTCTCCACACCAGACCCCGCTATAATGTAACATCTATACTACACTCTTATCCTGCTCCATATGTCTCCACACCAGACCCCGCTATAATGTAACATCTATACTACACTCTTATCCTGCTCCATATGTCACCACACCAGACCCCACTATAATGTAACATCTATACTACACTCTTATCCCGCTCCATATGTCTCCACACCAGACCCCGCTATAATGTAACATCTATACTACACTCTTATCCTGCTCCATATGTCTCCACACCAGATCCCACTATAATGTAACATCTATACTACACTCTTATCCTGCTCCATATGTCTCCACACCAGACCCCACTATAATGTAACATCTATACTACACTCTTATCCTGCTCCATATGTCTCCACACCAGACCCTGCTATAATGTAACATCTATACTACACTCTTATCCTGCTCCATATGTCTCCACACCAGACCCCGCTATAATGTAACATCTATACTACACTGTTATCCTGCTCCATATGTCTCCACACCAGACCCTGCTATAATGTAACATCTATACTACACTCTTATCCCGCTCCATATGTCTCCACACCAGACCCCGCTATAATGTAACATCTATACTACACTCTTATCCTGCTCCATATGTCTCCACACCAGACCCCGCTATAATGTAACATCTATACTACACTCTTATCCTGCTCCATATGTCTCCACACCAGACCCTGCTATAATGTAACATCTATACTACACTCTTATCCCGCTCCATATGTCTCCACACCAGACCCCGCTATAATGTAACATCTATACTACACTCTTATCCTGCTCCATATGTCTCCACACCAGACCCCGCTATAATGTAACATCTATACTACACTCTTATCCTGCTCCATATGTCTCCACACCAGACCCCACTATAATGTAACATCTATACTACACTCTTATCCTGCTCCATATGTCTCCACACCAGACCCCACTATAATGTAACATCTATACTACACTCTTATCCTGCTCCATATGTCACCACACCAGACCCTGCTATAATGTAACATCTATACTACACTCTTATCCTGCTCCATATGTCTCCACACCAGACCCTGCTATAATGTAACATCTATACTACACTCTTATCCTGCTCCATATGTCACCACACCAGACCCCGCTATAATGTAACATCTATACTACACTCTTATCCTGCTCCATATGTCTCCACACCAGACCCTGCTATAATGTAACATCTATACTACACTCTTATCCTGCTCCATATGTCTCCACACCAGACCCTGCTATAATGTAACATCTATACTACACTCTTATCCTGCTCCATATGTCTCCTCACCAGACCCCGCTATAATGTAACATCTATACTACACTCTTATCCTGCTCCATATGTCTCCACACCAGACCCCGCTATAATGTAACATCTATACTACACTCTTATCCTGCTCCATATGTCTCCACACCAGACCCTGCTATAATGTAACATCTATACTACACTCTTATCCTGCTCCATATGTCACCACACCAGACCCCGCTATAATGTAACATCTATACTACACTCTTATCCTGCTCCATATGTCACCACACCAGACCCCGCTATAATGTAACATCTATACTACACTCTTATCCTGCTCCATATGTCTCCACACCAGACCCTGCTATAATGTAACATCTATACTACACTCTTATCCTGCTCCATATGTCTCCACACCAGACCCCACTATAATGTAACATCTATACTACACTCTTATCCTGCTCCATATGTCTCCACACCAGACCCCGCTATAATGTAACATCTATACTACACTCTTATCCTGCTCCATATGTCTCCACACCAGACCCCGCTATAATGTAACATCTATACTACACTCTTATCCTGCTCCATATGTCTCCACACCAGACCCTGCTATAATGTAACATCTATACTACACTCTTATCCTGCTCCATATGTCACCACACCAGACCCTGCTATAATGTAACATCTATACTACACTCTTATCCTGCTCCATATGTCTCCACACCAGACCCCACTGTAATGTAACATCTATACTACACTCTTATCCTGCTCCATATGTCTCCACACCAGACCCCGCTATAATGTAACATCTATACTACACTCTTATCCTGCTCCATATGTCTCCACACCAGACCCTGCTATAATGTAACATCTATACTACACTCTTATCCTGCTCCATATGTCACCACACCAGACCCTGCTATAATGTAACATCTATACTACACTCTTATCCTGCTCCATATGTCTCCACACCAGACCCCACTATAATGTAACATCTATACTACACTCTTATCCTGCTCCATATGTCACCACACCAGACCCTGCTATAATGTAACATCTATACTACACTCTTATCCTGCTCCATATGTCTCCTCACCAGACCCCGCTATAATGTAACATCTATACTACACTCTTATCCTGCTCCATATGTCACCACACCAGACCCCACTATAATGTAACATCTATACTACACTCTTATCCTGCTCCATATGTCTCCACACCAGACCCTGCTATAATGTAACATCTATACTACACTCTTATCCTGCTCCATATGTCACCACACCAGACCCCACTATAATGTAACATCTATACTACACTCTTATTCTGCTCCATATGTCACCACACCAGACCCCGCTATAATGTAACATCTATACTACACTCTTATCCTGCTCCATATGTCTCCACACCAGACCCCACTATAATGTAACATCTATACTACACTCTTATCCTGCTCCATATGTCTCCACACCAGACCCCGCTATAATGTAACATCTATACTACACTCTTATCCTGCTCCATATGTCTCCACACCAGACCCTGCTGTAATGTAACATCTATACTACACTCTTATCCTGCTCCATATGTCACCACACCAGACCCTGCTATAATGTAACATCTATACTACACTCTTATCCTGCTCCATATGTCTCCTCACCAGACCCCGCTATAATGTAACATCTATACTACACTCTTATCCTGCTCCATATGTCTCCACACCAGACCCCGCTATAATGTAACATCTATACTACACTCTTATCCTGCTCCATATGTCTCCACACCAGAACCTGCTGTAATGTAACATCTATACTACACTCTTATCCTGCTCCATATGTCTCCACACCAGACCCTGCTATAATGTAACATCTATACTACACTCTTATCCTGCTCCATATGTCTCCTCACCAGACCCCGCTATAATGTAACATCTATACTACACTCTTATCCTGCTCCATATGTCTCCACACCAGACCCCGCTATAATGTAACATCTATACTACACTCTTATCCTGCTCCATATGTCTCCACACCAGACCCCGCTATAATGTAACATCTATACTACACTCTTATCCTGCTCCATATGTCTCCACACCATACCCCGCTATAATGTAACATCTATACTACACTCTTATCCTGCTCCATATGTCTCCACACCAGACCCCGCTATAATGTAACATCTATACTACACTCTTATCCTGCTCCATATGTCTCCACACCAGACCCTGCTATAATGTAACATCTATACTACACTCTTATCCTGCTCCATATGTCTCCACACCAGACCCTGCTATAATGTAACATCTATACTACACTCTTATCCTGCTCCATATGTCTCCACACCAGACCCCGCTATAATGTAACATCTATACTACACTCTTATCCTGCTCCATATGTCACCACACCAGACCCCGCTATAATGTAACATCTATACTACACTATTATTCTGCTCCATATGTCACCACACCAGACCCCGCTATAATGTAACATCTATACTACACTCTTATCCTGCTCCATATGTCTCCACACCAGACCCCACTATAATGTAACATCTATACTACACTCTTATCCTGCTCCATATGTCTCCACACCAGACCCTGCTATAATGTAACATCTATACTACACTCTTATCCTGCTCCATATGTCTCCACACCAGACCCCGCTATAATGTAACATCTATACTACACTCTTATCCTGCTCCATATGTCACCACACCAGACCCCGCTATAATGTAACATCTATACTACACTCTTATCCTGCTCCATATGTCACCACACCAGACCCTGCTATAATGTAACATCTATACTACACTCTTATCCTGCTCCATATGTCTCCACACCAGACCCCGCTATAATGTAACATCTATACTACACTCTTATCCTGCTCCATATGTCACCACACCAGACCCCACTATAATGTAACATCTATACTACACTCTTATCCTGCTCCATATGTCTCCACACCAGACCCTGCTATAATGTAACATCTATACTACACTCTTATCCTGCTCCATATGTCTCCACACCAGACCCCGCTATAATGTAACATCTATACTACACTCTTATCCTGCTCCATATGTCTCCACACCAGACCCCGCTATAATGTAACATCTATACTACACTCTTATCCTGCTCCATATGTCACCACACCAGACCCCGCTATAATGTAACATCTATACTACACTCTTATCCTGCTCCATATGTCTCCACACCAGACCCTGCTATAATGTAACATCTATACTACACTCTTATCCTGCTCCATATGTCTCCACACCAGACCCCGCTATAATGTAACATCTATACTACACTCTTATCCTGCTCCATATGTCTCCACACCAGACCCTGCTATAATGTAACATCTATACTACACTCTTATCCTGCTCCATATGTCTCCACACCAGACCCCGCTATAATGTAACATCTATACTACACTCTTATCCTGTTCCATATGTCTCCACACCAGACCCCGCTATAATGTAACATCTATACTACACTCTTATCCTGCTCCATATGTCTCCACACCAGACCCTGCTATAATGTAACATCTATACTACACTCTTATCCTGCTCCATATGTCTCCTCACCAGACCCCGCTATAATGTAACATCTATACTACACTCTTATCCTGCTCCATATGTCTCCACACCAGACCCCGCTATAATGTAACATCTATACTACACTCTTATCCTGCTCCATATGTCTCCTCACCAGACCCTGCTATAATGTAACATCTATACTACACTCTTATCCTGCTCCATATGTCTCCTCACCAGACCCCGCTATAATGTAACATCTATACTACACTCTTATCCTGCTCCATATGTCTCCACACCAGACCCTGCTATAATGTAACATCTATACT
This sequence comes from Phyllobates terribilis, assembly GCF_046119375.1. Lineage (NCBI taxonomy): Eukaryota > Metazoa > Chordata > Amphibia > Anura > Dendrobatidae > Phyllobates > Phyllobates terribilis. The sequence continues at coordinate 7,738 of NW_027368578.1, read as the reverse complement.
ACACTCTTATCCTGCTCCATATGTCTCCACACCAGACCCTGCTATAATGTAACATCTATACTACACTCTTATCCTGCTCCATATGTCTCCACACCAGACCCTGCTATAATGTAACATCTATACTACACTCTTATCCTGCTCCATATGTCTCCACACCAGACCCCGCTATAGTGTAACATCTATACTACACTCTTATCCTGCTTCATATGTCTCCACACCAGACCCTGCTATAATGTAACATCTATACTACACTCTTATCCTGCTCCAAATGTCTCCACACCAGACCCCGCTATAATGTAACATCTATACTACACTCTTATCCTGCTCCATATGTCTCCACACCAGACCCCGCTATAATGTAACATCTATACTACACTCTTATCCTGCTCCATATGTCTCCACACCAGACCCTGCTATAATGTAACATCTATACTACACTCTTATCCTGTTCCATATGTCTCCACACCAGACCCCGCTATAATGTAACATCTATACTACACTCTTATCCTGCTCCATATGTCTCCACACCAGACCCTGCTATAATGTAACATCTATACTACACTCTTATCCTGCTCCATATGTCTCCTCACCAGACCCCGCTATAATGTAACATCTATACTACACTCTTATCCTGCTCCATATGTCTCCACACCAGACCCCGCTATAATGTAACATCTATACTACACTCTTATCCTGCTCCATATGTCTCCACACCAGACCCTGCTATAATGTAACATCTATACTACACTCTTATCCTGCTCCATATGTCTCCACACCAGACCCTGCTATAATGTAACATCTATACTACACTCTTATCCTGCTCCATATGTCTCCACACCAGACCCCACTATAATGTAACATCTATACTACATTCTTATCCTGCTCCATATGTCTCCACACCAGACCCCGCTATAGTGTAACATCTATACTACACTCTTATCCTGCTCATATGTCTCCACACCAGACCCTGCTATAATGTAACATCTATACTACACTCTTATCCTGCTCCATATGTCTCCACACCAGACCCTGCTATAATGTAACATCTATACTACACTCTTATCCTGCTCCATATGTCTCCACACCATACCCCGCTATAATGTAACATCTATACTACACTCTTATCCTGCTCCATATGTCTCCACACCAGACCCCACTATAATGTAACATCTATACTACACTCTTATCCTGCTCCATATGTCTCCACACCAGACCCCGCTATAATGTAACATCTATACTACACTCTTATCCTGCTCCATATGTCTCCACACCAGACCCCGCTATAATGTAACATCTATACTACACTCTTATCCTGCTCCATATGTCTCCACACCAGACCCCGCTATAATGTAACATCTATACTACACTCTTATCCTGCTCCATATGTCTCCACACCAGACCCCGCTATAATGTAACATCTATACTACACTCTTATCCTGCTCCATATGTCTCCACACCAGACCCCGCTATAATGTAACATCTATACTACACTCTTATCCTGCTCCATATGTCTCCACACCAGACCCCGCTATAATGTAACATCTATACTACACTCTTATCCTGCTCCATATGTCTCCACACCAGACCCCGCTATAATGTAACATCTATACTACACTCTTATCCTGCTCCATATGTCTCCACACCAGACCCCGCTATAATGTAACATCTATACTACACTCTTATCCTGCTCCATATGTCACCACACCAGACCCCGCTATAATGTAACATCTATACTACACTCTTATCCTGCTCCATATGTCTCCACACCAGACCCCGCTATAATGTAACATCTATACTACACTCTTATCCTGCTCCATATGTCACCACACCAGACCCTGCTATAATGTAACATCTATACTACACTCTTATCCTGCTCCATATGTCACCACACCAGACCCCACTATAATGTAACATCTATACTACACTCTTATCCTGCTCCATATGTCTCCACACCAGACCCCGCTATAATGTAACATCTATACTACACTCTTATCCTGCTCCATATGTCTCCACACCAGACCCCGCTATAATGTAACATCTATACTACACTCTTATCCTGCTCCATATGTCTCCACACCAGACCCCGCTATAATGTAACATCTATACTACACTCTTATCCTGCTCCATATGTCACCACACCAGACCCCGCTATAATGTAACATCTATACTACACTCTTATCCTGCTCCATATGTCTCCACACCAGACCCCACTATAATGTAACATCTATACTACACTCTTATCCTGCTCCATATGTCACCACACCAGACCCCGCTATAATGTAACATCTATACTACACTCTTATCCTGCTCCATATGTCTCCACACCAGACCCTGCTATAATGTAACATCTATACTACACTCTTATCCTGCTCCATATGTCTCCACACCAGACCCCGCTATAATGTAACATCTATACTACACTCTTATCCTGCTCCATATGTCTCCACACCAGACCCCGCTATAATGTAACATCTATACTACACTCTTATCCTGCTCCATATGTCTCCACACCAGACCCCGCTATAATGTAACATCTATACTACACTCTTATCCTGCTCCATATGTCTCCACACCAGACCCCGCTATAATGTAACATCTATACTACACTCTTATCCTGCTCCATATGTCTCCACACCAGACCCCGCTATAATGTAACATCTATACTACACTCTTATCCTGCTCCATATGTCTCCACACCAGACCCCGCTATAATGTAACATCTATACTACACTCTTATCCTGCTCCATATGTCTCCACACCAGACCCCGCTATAATGTAACATCTATACTACACTCTTATCCTGCTCCATATGTCACCACACCAGACCCCACTATAATGTAACATCTATACTACACTCTTATCCTGCTCCATATGTCTCCACACCAGACCCCGCTATAATGTAACATCTATACTACACTCTTATCCTGCTCCATATGTCTCCACACCAGACCCGCTATAATGTAACATCTATACTACACTCTTATCCTGCTCCATATGTCTCCACACCAGACCCCACTATAATGTAACATCTATACTACACTCTTATCCTGCTCCATATGTCTCCACACCAGACCCCGCTATAATGTAACATCTATACTACACTCTTATCCTGCTCCATATGTCTCCACACCAGACCCCGCTATAATGTAACATCTATACTACACTCTTATCCTGCTCCATATGTCTCCACACCAGACCCTGCTATAATGTAACATCTATACTACACTCTTATCCTGCTCCATATGTCTCCACACCAGACCCCGCTATAATGTAACATCTATACTACACTCTTATCCTGCTCCATATGTCTCCACACCAGACCCCGCTATAATGTAACATCTATACTACACTCTTATCCTGCTCCATATGTCTCCACACCAGACCCCGCTATAATGTAACATCTATACTACACTCTTATCCTGCTCCATATGTCTCCACACCAGACCCCGCTATAATGTAACATCTATACTACACTCTTATCCTGCTCCATATGTCTCCACACCAGACCCTGCTATAATGTAACATCTATACTACACTCTTATCCTGCTCCATATGTCTCCACACCAGACCCTGCTATAATGTAACATCTATACTACACTCTTATCCTGCTCCATATGTCTCCACACCAGACCCCGCTATAATGTAACATCTATACTACACTCTTATCCTGCTCCATATGTCTCCACACCAGACCCCGCTATAATGTAACATCTATACTACACTCTTATCCTGCTCCATATGTCTCCACACCAGACCCTGCTATAATGTAACATCTATACTACACTCTTATCCTGCTCCATATGTCTCCACACCAGACCCCGCTATAATGTAACATCTATACTACACTCTTATCCTGCTCCATATGTCTCCACACCAGACCCTGCTATAATGTAACATCTATACTACACTCTTATCCTGCTCCATATGTCTCCACACCAGACCCCGCTATAATGTAACATCTATACTACACTCTTATCCTGCTCCATATGTCTCCACACCAGACCCCGCTATAATGTAACATCTATACTACACTCTTATCCTGCTCCATATGTCTCCACACCAGACCCTGCTATAATGTAACATCTATACTACACTCTTATCCTGCTCCATATGTCTCCACACCAGACCCCGCTATAATGTAACATCTATACTACACTCTTATCCTGCTCCATATGTCTCCACACCAGACCCCGCTATAATGTAACATCTATACTACACTCTTATCCTGCTCCATATGTCTCCACACCAGACCCCGCTATAATGTAACATCTATACTACACTCTTATCCTGCTCCATATGTCTCCACACCAGACCCCTGCTATAATGTAACATCTATACTACACTCTTATCCTGCTCCATATGTCTCCACACCAGACCCCGCTATAATGTAACATCTATACTACACTCTTATCCTGCTCCATATGTCTCCACACCAGACCCCGCTATAATGTAACATCTATACTACACTCTTATCCTGCTCCATATGTCTCCACACCAGACCCCGCTATAATGTAACATCTATACTACACTCTTATCCTGCTCCATATGTCTCCACACCAGACCCCACTATAATGTAACATCTATACTACACTCTTATCCTGCTCCATATGTCTCCACACCAGACCCCACTATAATGTAACATCTATACTACACTCTTATCCTGCTCCATATGTCTCCACACCAGACCCCGCTATAATGTAACATCTATACTACACTCTTATCCTGCTCCATATGTCTCCACACCAGACCCCACTATAATGTAACATCTATACTACACTCTTATCCTGCTCCATATGTCTCCACACCAGACCCCGCTATAATGTAACATCTATACTACACTCTTATCCTGCTCCATATGTCTCCACACCAGACCCCGCTATAATGTAACATCTATACTACACTCTTATCCTGCTCCATATGTCTCCACACCAGACCCCACTATAATGTAACATCTATACTACACTCTTATCCTGCTCCATATGTCTCCACACCAGACCCCGCTATAATGTAACATCTATACTACACTCTTATCCTGCTCCATATGTCTCCACACCAGACCCCACTATAATGTAACATCTATACTACACTCTTATTCTGCTCCATATGTCTCCACACCAGACCCCACTATAATGTAACATCTATACTACACTCTTATCCTGCTCCATATGTCTCCACACCAGACCCTGCTATAATGTAACATCTATACTACACTCTTATCCTGCTCCATATGTCACCACACCAGACCCTGCTATAATGTAACATCTATACTACACTCTTATCCTGCTCCATATGTCACCACACCAGACCCCACTATAATGTAACATCTATACTACACTCTTATCCTGCTCCATATGTCTCCACACCAGACCCCGCTATAATGTAACATCTATACTACACTCTTATCCTGCTCCATATGTCTCCACACCAGACCCTGCTATAATGTAACATCTATACTACACTCTTATCCTGCTCCATATGTCTCCACACCAGACCCTGCTATAATGTAACATCTATACTACACTCTTATCCTGCTCCATATGTCTCCACACCAGACCCCGCTATAATGTAACATCTATACTACACTCTTATCCTGCTCCATATGTCTCCACACCAGACCCTGCTATAATGTAACATCTATACTACACTCTTATCCTGCTCCATATGTCTCCACACCAGACCCCGCTATAATGTAACATCTATACTACACTCTTATCCTGCTCCATATGTCTCCACACCAGACCCCGCTATAATGTAACATCTATACTACACTCTTATCCTGCTCCATATGTCTCCACACCAGACCCCGCTATAATGTAACATCTATACTACACTCTTATCCTGCTCCATATGTCTCCACACCAGACCCCGCTATAATGTAACATCTATACTACACTCTTATCCTGCTCCATATGTCTCCACACCAGACCCCAGCTATAATGTAACATCTATACTACACTCTTATCCTGCTCCATATGTCTCCACACCAGACCCCGCTATAATGTAACATCTATACTACACTCTTATCCTGCTCCATATGTCTCCACACCAGACCCTGCTATAATGTAACATCTATACTACACTCTTATCCTGCTCCATATGTCTCCACACCAGACCCCGCTATAATGTAACATCTATACTACACTCTTATCCTGCTCCATATGTCTCCACACCAGACCCCGCTATAATGTAACATCTATACTACACTCTTATCCTGCTCCATATGTCTCCACACCAGACCCTGCTATAATGTAACATCTATACTACACTCTTATCCTGCTCCATATGTCTCCACACCAGACCCGCTATAATGTAACATCTATACTACACTCTTATCCTGCTCCATATGTCTCCACACCAGACCCCGCTATAATGTAACATCTATACTACACTCTTATCCTGCTCCATATGTCTCCACACCAGACCCTGCTATAATGTAACATCTATACTACACTCTTATCCTGCTCCATATGTCTCCACACCAGACCCCGCTATAATGTAACATCTATACTACACTCTTATCCTGCTCCATATGTCACCACACCAGACCCCGCTATAATGTAACATCTATACTACACTCTTATCCTGCTCCATATGTCTCCACACCAGACCCCGCTATAATGTAACATCTATACTACACTCTTATCCTGCTCCATATGTCTCCACACCAGACCCCACTATAATGTAACATCTATACTACACTCTTATCCTGCTCCATATGTCTCCACACCAGACCCCGCTATAATGTAACATCTATACTACACTCTTATCCTGCTCCATATGTCTCCACACCAGACCCCGCTATAATGTAACATCTATACTACACTCTTATCCTGCTCCATATGTCACCACACCAGACCCCACTATAATGTCATATGTCTCCACACCAGACCCCGCTATAATGTAACATCTATACTACACTCTTATCCTGCTCCATATGTCTCCACACCAGACCCCGCTATACTATAATGTAACATCTTACTACACTCTTATCCTGCTCCATATGTCTCCACACCAGACCCAGCTATAATGTAACATAATTATCCTGATATGTCACCACACCAGACCCTGCTATAATGTAACATCTATACTACACTCTTATCCTGCTCCATATGTCTCCACACCAGACCCCTGCTATAATGTAACATCTATACTACACTCTTATCCTGCTCCATATGTCTCCACACCAGACCCCGCTATAATGTAACATCTATACTACACTCTTATCCTGCTCCATATGTCTCCACACCAGACCCCACTATAATGTAACATCTATACTACACTCTTATCCTGCTCCATATGTCTCCACACCAGACCCCTGCTATAATGTAACATCTATACTACACTCTTATCCTGCTCCATATGTCTCCACACCAGACCCCGCTATAATGTAACATCTATACTACACTCTTATCCTGCTCCATATGTCTCCACACCAGACCCACTATAATGTAACATCTATACTACACTCTTATCCTGCTCCATATGTCTCCTACACCAGACCCCGCTATAATGTAACATCTATACTACACTCTTATCCTGCTCCATATGTCTCCACACCAGACCCCAGCTATAATGTAACATCTATACTACACTCTTATCCTGCTCCATATGTCTCCACACCAGACCCCAGCTATAATGTAACATCTATACTACACTCTTATCCTGCTCCATATGTCTCCACACCAGACCCCGCTATAATGTAACATCTATACTACACTCTTATCCTGCTCCATATGTC